>NW_027210714.1:1082500-1227500 GCF_029030835.1 Brachyistius frenatus | reverse complement strand
GTAATGTCACCAGGATGCAGGTGGGAGGCTGGAGATGGATGAGTGGATTCACCGAAAATGATGAATTTGTCTTACAAATTAAGTTTTTAGTCAAATTTACTCTTATGATGAGCTTGCTGGTAGTTAGCCAGGTAGTAGCAGCAGTGTTTGCAACAGAGCTGATGCTGCTGACTGCAACGTCCCAAAAAAAAAGAAAAAAAGAAGAAGGACTGAGCAGCCTCCTGCACACGATGTACTGTCAAGATAACCGCGTTTAGTTTATATCGTCTCCCAACGGTCCACAGCTGAACACCAAAACTTAAGAATACTAGAAGATTATGTTGTACGGGTCAATAACAAAAGTTGAACTGGCAAATAGGATTACTTGATGATGTCCAAGCATATTTTAGAGTCCAACCGAGCTCCTGCCTCTCGGCGCCCCCTTAGATGTGCGTCTCGCGGTCGAAGCCTGAACTTAGAAAAAAATTGAGTGTTCAAAGCAGGCCTGAATACGGATGCCAGAAATAATGGAAAAGGACTCTGGTTCTATTTTCTGGGTTTTCTCTCTGAACTGGGGCCACGATTAAGACGGACGGCCGGAGGCAATGTTATTGTTCCGCTAGAGGTGAAATTCTTGGACCGGCAAAAGGCGGACGAAAGCAAAAGCATTTGCCAAGACGATCACAAACAGATTTGTGGGTCTGATACTGATAAACCGATATTTAGAGCTATAGATAGATATCTCCATCTATTTCTACATATACACACCATATATCTATCTATCTATCTATCTATCTGTCTGTCTGTCTGTCTGTCTGTCTGTCTGTCTGTCTATCTATCTATCTATCTATCTATCTATCTATCTATCTATCTATCTATCTATCTATCTATCTATCTATCTATCTATCTATCTATCTATCTATCTATCTCAATATTTACTGATCAAGTTCGCAGGCCTCTTCTCTCTTCTATATTTACATTTCTACTGAGGCTATTTAATTTTGCACATCTGGATGGAGAACTAAAATGGAGCCAGTGTGGACAGGAGCAGACGACCCGCGGTTGCTGATGAGCTGTGACTGTGAGCCTCAGTCCTGAGGACACAGAACACCTGCTGGTTTTCAGTCCAGCCATCTGATCAGTGATTGAATCACCGCTGGGACGGAAACCAGCAGAGCACCGACCGTTGCTCTGACACGACAAACCGACTCCGGTTTATTTCTGTTTTGGGCTGTTTGGTCAAAAATAGTTGCTCGGTTTTGATTTTGCTTTTTGCTTTTTTTTTTCCCAGCCTAGAATTCTTACCAACAAAAAATTAGGTCATTTTTATCCGTTGGCAATCTGGAGAAAGTCATCCTAGCTTTTATCTCTGCCTCTTTGGATGCTGCAGCTCTCCGTCGGCCAGCCTCACTCAGAAGTTACTCTCACTGCCTCGACGTGAACTCAGTGCTAGTTTAAGTACTTGGGTTTAGACTTAAATCCCTACATTTAAGGTTCAGATTAACCAGGATTTAGTCATTTCCAAGACTGTGTTGTCGTCTGCTGCTTCCAGTGCAGTTGTTACAGCTACTATCTCTGTAGCTACGGACACCAGTTACCACAAAAATAATAACTAGAGAATACTAAGAGAGCACAATACGCCACCGAAGCTACACGGAACTATAAATGTGCCATTTTAATACGTTTTTAAGAGATGTTCAAATACCCATAATCCTGCTGTTTGACAGATTTTATCCAAGATTTTTGGGAGATAATCTAAATCCTGTATATAATAATTATAGATGGGCTTTTTAAGCAAAAATACATATTCAAAATTTGCTCCATTTGATTGGATCACTATTCGACTATTGATTGACTATCAAGGGATGGGAAATGAATGTCCCGTCCCTAATTGAGTGAGTGATGTCCATATGATTGAGTCATATTACCCGGAGTAAACCCCTCTCAACCAAACTTGGCTCTAATTTCACATTTGCCAGTTGAGGCATTTAAGTCAAATAGGCCCGTCGACAAAATTAAGCCAACTGTACAGGAAATATCAAAGTTGAATATCAGTAAACAAATTAGAAGTGTTGTTTTCTGGTCCTCCAAATATTCTGGTCCTTCAAAATATCAAAAAACCTTTTAGGTGTAAATGTGTGTGGCCTGTGTTTATAAAAGGGACTTTTGGGTCTTTTTTTTTTTTTTTTTTTTTTAATGCAAGCATGAAAAACAGCAATTATAGAGGTCGGATTTGCAACCAAAACTATTTGTGACGAGCAAAATGTTCAAGTCTGTGACCAAAACCGATAAAACTGTGAAGGAGAATTATTTTGCAATCCAAATAATTTTATTCTCAGTCCATTTATATTCACCGACAAAACTTGATTTTCGAGTGGGAGAAATTTCCTCTCAGAACAGTTTTTTTTATGCTTTCATTTAAAGTACCTCCCATAGTGTTGATATACTCGTCTCTATCAATCAGTTCATATTAATATTGCTTTAGAGTTTTGGACTCTCCACTGGTTTCGGAAAAAGATCTGAGGGGTTGCAAAAATGATCAAAGGGGACGATGATTGCTCCGACAGACAGAAATTATACCGAGGAATTTGAGCAAAACAGCAAAATGCTCGTATCGGGGGGGGTCACGATCAGCTGGACCTGCGTGGAGATAAACAGTCCCGCCCTCCCCAAAACGACTGATCCTCCTCTTCACTCACCGAATGCTGCCCTCGAAACACACTTCAGTGGCCTAGCTTTCTGTGCGAGAACCCCTGCAACAGTTTGCTTTGGCTTCTATTTTCCTGCTACGAAGCACTCACGGAGCCGTTTTTTGACGGAGAAAAGTGCACTACAAACCCCATTCATTATTAACACGGTCTGATATGGAGGCCGACCGCGCCGTAGCCTCGGCCGGGGCGTTTGTTTTAGTCCAGTCTGGGTTTCTGGTTGGGCAGCACTTTAAGTTCCCGACAGGTCGACAACTAGTTTCACTGGTTCTGTTTTATGGGTCAGTTGGCAGAACACGGTGGCCATTTACAGGACAGCAGAGACGTCTGTTTCAGTGTGAGCAGTAAAGTAAACACACAAACGGCAGAAATACACACCCCCACAACGCAGGGGACTTTCAGGAAAAAGTTTATATTTGCAGCAGCGCCAGAAAAGATTAATGGATTTCTATACGTTTGTGTGCGTTTGCAGAGTATCTTCGCTCAGTTCCAGTTCAGCAGCGAGCGCGTTCTGCCATCGGATGCACTGCGCAGCGCTCTGGCCAAGACTTTCCAAGACGAACAACGCTTTCAGCTGGGCATCATGGACGACGCTGCGGAGTGCTTTGTGAGTCTGCGACAACACACACGCACGCACACAAATGGGAGAAGTGAGGGGATGCCTGAAGTTCTGATCTGAGTGAGTGTCTGAGGAAGTCCCTCATCTTTACTGCAATCATAGCCTCTTTTTTTTTTTTTTTTTTTTTTTTGTCAAGCACATAAAGTTTAATGTTTTGTATTGACTCTGTGTGTTTGTGAGGCTGCTGTCGCTGCTCGTTGGGTTGTTGTTGGTTTTTGGATCCCGTTCCAGCCTGCTTCCCATGTTTTTGTCGACCTGCCTTACGTCTTGTAAACCATCCTTTTTGGAAGTAGAGCTCACTTAGCTTTGACTTACTGCCTCAGTGTTGACCACTCCACCTTCTTTTGAACCGAAACAAAAAGAATAGATTATTTATTTATTTTTTTAAATGGCCAACTGGTCAGGTTTGAGGATTTTCCCGCATTTTTTGACGTTACATTAACAAGAACTAAAAAATAGCACATTTTCAGGGTTACAATTACTTAAAATATTAGAGTTTTATGAGGAGCAGACACGAACATATTCTGGTCGCACTCCTTTAACTGATAAAAAAAATACTCTTAGGTTTTATCACTAATGTCTTTACACTTTCTCATCATCTTCCTCTCTTCGTCCCTTCCTGTTGCTTTCTCTCCACCACTTTCAGTCTCTTTCTCGCCCTCTTTTTTTCTGCCTTAAGGACCTCCGCTGTGTGTGCGTGTGTGTGTGTGTGTGTGTGTGTGTGTGTGTGTGTGTGTGTGTGTGTATGTGTGTGTGTGTTTGATGTGTGTGCCTGAGAGGCACTGTCTGATCGATTGGTAGTAAATGTGTTCAGTCAGGGAATCCGTCGGCTTCTTATGAAATATAGATGCAGCTCTCACGGTCAGATTAACAAGAGCACCAACATAGAGGAGCCAAAACACACACACACACACACACACACACACGTACGCGCGCACGCACGCACACACACACACACACACACACACACACACACACACACACACACACACACACACACACACACGTGTATATAAAAACACACACACACACACCACACACACACACACACACAGCACACAGCACACACACACACACACACACACACACACACACACACACACACACACACACACACACACACACACACACACACACACACACACACACACACACACACACTAACTGATGTTGTTGCCATTTGTTTCTCAGGAGAATCTCCTGATGCGGATCCACTTCCACATCAGCGCGGAGAGTCGAGAGGACATCTGCACAGCCAAGCACTGTATACCACACCAGAAGTTTGCCATGACTCTGTTCGAACAGGTAGGAGACCGTTCACTGCCTCTGCCACCTTGAAGAGCTCTTACATGGTTCCCTTTTTGGGGCTTGAATTTAAAAAAAAATAACCAAGAACACGAGCACGGCTGCAATGAAGCTCAGGATGTGTGTTTGTTTGCAGTGTGTGTGTAACAGCTGTGGAGCCACATCAGACCCCCTGCCCTTCATTCAGATGGTTCATTACATCTCCACTACATCCCTCTGGTAAGACCAGACACACACACACACACACACACACACACACACACACACACACACACACACACACACACACACACACACACACACACACACACACACACACTGCAGTAAATCTGGCAGCAAGCTGTGGCTGGGTGGCAGTAAAGGAAGGTACAGCGTGTTCTCTAGTTTCCTGCACGGGTCCCTGCTGAACACTGAACTATCAGCGCAGTCACACACGCACATATCAACACACATTATGCACACACACACACACACACACACACACACACACACACACACACACACACACACACACACACACACACACACACACACACACACACACACACACACACATGTGTACATTCATGCATATGCAAGAGCAGGTGAGCTTGTGCATAATGTCCGTCCCAATGCAAAGGTAAATGTTAGCATGCAAATACACACGGAGGTAAATCCACCCACTGGGGAAGGCGTGTGTGCAAACTCAGAGGTGTTACATAAAAATCACACACTCTCCGAGTCAATGAAATCGGGAACAGGGGAAGTAATCAATCAGGTGTTTGATTCAGGAGACCCCTGGGGCGACATAAATCTATAAGTGGAACGGCGGGCCGTGAAAAGACCGACCGAGAAGGAAATAAGAGGATATATTCCTTTTGGAGATGAAACACAGGCGAGGAAATAGAGGGAAGGACGGGGGTGGGGGGCAAAAGTACAAATAATAAAGACACTACGTGAAAGGTAGTTGTGGGGCACAGAGGTGCCGCCACTCTGTGTTTGCGCCTGTTAGCTCTGCCAAGCTATTTTTACCCTCAGCGAGGCCTGTTGTTTACAGTCTAAATAGGCAAATATGCAAAAGTCAACACGAGTAAGATAATCAGAGGGCAACGAAAACAAAACAAATTGGGGTTCAGTAACAGCTCAGACAGAAGTAAAGCGAAGTACAAGGGTACGAGCACGCTCTCGGCTTTCTTAGCCTCACATCCGACTGCATCTGAAGAGAGAGACGGCGAGCAAGAGGCTGAAATCGAGCGAGAGAGCACAGAGAAGAGGTTGAGTTCATTTGGGGCTAATGGAAGGAGGAAGAGGAGGAAGGGAGGATGGAAGGAGGACAGATTTTGGATGTTTATATATATATATATATATATATATAGAGACAACCTTGTTTGTCTTCGACTGGAAGGGAATGGTGAACTTTAATCTTGCAGCTCTGACTGTGAGCGTTGGGTACGAGCTATTTTGGCACTCTTACCTATTTTATTATATGTTTTTACCACGGCACTGCATTGTAGCTGCACGTGTCAGGGAATCGGCCATTATCATTTTTATTTCCTGTATAATTTATGCATGGTACTATTATACCAGACACGGTACGGTCAGTTTTCCTCAAAATTCAGAAGTAGTACTGCTTTTACCTCTCTTTTAAAGCGTTTATTTCTCTACGAAGCACTTTTTATATATATATATATAAAAAAGAGAAAAAACAAAAACAATGCTGATTCATTGCACACATAATCCTGTACACGGTACCGACTCGCTCAGTTCATTTGGTATTCACAGAGAATAATAACGCATATTTGAGTTTGCCCTTCAGAGGACAATTGTACTTAAAAGGGATAAATGGTGCTTAGTATTAAAGAGTCATCGCTTTGAGCCTTGCTGACCGAAATTGTCTCCAAAAATGCAGTTTTCTTCCACAAGTACAGCTTTTTGAAATTAATGTAAATGAACTTATCCTTTAACAATAACAATAACATTGATATTATGTTATAGCTTCCTGCTAATATAGCTCGACTGTTTCACGAGGGTCAAAGATCCTGATCAGTCAGACAGGTTTGAGAAATTTGCTTTTTTTCCCCACAGCCTTCCTTTCTGGCTTTATAATTTTAGATTTGTTGTTGTTGTTCTTCTCTTTCTCCTTAGTTTTATTGTCTTTAATAAAGCAGAGGAGAAAAAGCCCGTGGGACCGACTCCGAGTCGGTGTAGATGTGTGTAAATGGTTGCCTGAGCAAGCAGCAGAACTCGACATCATTTGCAGACAATTGTTTCATTTCCTGTGGTACTTCTGGCTGAATATTTGTCGAAAAGCTTTTAATTCTGCGGCGTGTTGTTCATCACCAGCGCCGGTATCTAAATGCAGAGCAAGAAACAGAAAAACAAATTTGGTTTGGACAATAGATTTTTTTTTTCATCTGGTCACTAAAGCCAATTCAGGGATGCATTCATTCACTGAGCGTGAAATTTTGTGGTATGTGTGTGTGTGTGTGTGTGTGTGTGTGTGTGTGTGTGTGTGTGTGTGTGTGTGTGTGTGTGTGTGTGTGTGTGTGTCCAATGCTGCAGTAACCAGGCAGTGAGGATGCTGGAGTGCAGAGAGAAACCCACACCGGACATGTTTGGAGAACTGCTCCGCAACGCCAGCAACATGGGAGACCTGCGCAACTGCCCAGTGAGAGCTCACACACACACACACACACACACACACACACACACACACACACACACACACACACACACACACACACACACACACACACACACACACACACACACACACACACACACACACACACACACACACACACACAGAGCTTATGGACACATATTTCAGTGTATACATTCAGCAACTTGATATTGTTGCCTTAAGAGCAGGAAAAGTGTGGTTTTTTTTGGACTTTAATATTCAATAGATGAATGATGACATATAATCAGCAAAACAAAAAGTGAAAATATGATTTGCTCTGTAACCACTTTGGTAGTTTCATCCCCTCTTTGTTTCCCCCCCCCTCGGTCTTGGTGGGTCTGTGTTACATAATCGGCAGCTCATTTGCATCTTCCTTTTTTCTCCGTTTTTCTCTTCCCTTTCTATTTTATTACCGGGAGCGTTTTTTTTTTCAGAGTTGTCCTCGGCGACCTCCTTCGCAGTAAACCACAGGGATCATCATCTTCGTGCAGCAGAAGCAGCATGTTTGGGCGTTCAGGGGAAGATCAGAGTGAAACAATAGACCTCATATTCTGTATACTACGTTTGAGTGAGAGCCGCAAATACACCATTAATTATTGCGAATGGAAATTCAACCATTCTCCAGAGTATATGTGGGAGCTTGCAAATTTTCTTGCGATTTCTCCACAATTAAAATTGTTAATAGAAGCTCTGCTGTAGGCATTACGGCCCAAAATAAGCCTTTCCAAACAAAACTTGCTTCATCAACAAAAATAAACTCCTTGTGCAGTCAGCAGCTCTTCAACCTTTCCTCATCATCACAACAAACCGCATCACGGTCAACCGCAAAAAAAACCGGACAAACAGGAAGTGACAGGATTTATGGGAAATGTGATCTTGTCGTGGATATCGCGCAACCAATCGTCACACTTTTTCGTGTCAGTCGAAGCATACAGTTTAAAGTCAGAAGAGATTGCACTTTGTTTTTGTGCGTACAGTTTGTGCTGAATTAAAAGGACGTATTTTTTTTTACAGAAGATGCAGGCTGTTCTCTATTACAGTCACAGACCGTCTGTTTTATAAAGCTACTTCATTTTATGACCTTTAAACTTTGAGCCTCCTGGTTTAGGTTAAGAAAATAAAAAAATAAAAAGATGAAAATGAATATATTTACAGCTATGTTTGTGATGTGCAGTATACTTATTATCACAGGAAGTGATTACACAACTCTTTCTTTATTACTTAGTAGTTTTGGAGACAAGCCGCTGCCAAATCAAGCATTTTTGATCACACCAGTTGAAAAAAATTCTTCAAAAAACCTGGAGGAAGTGATTTACTGTGTGCTTTGTGGTCAGGAGTGAATACGCAACAGAGAGAGAGAGAAGGAGCTTCAGAGAGGTGCCGGTGTGGCAGTGACGGAGGTGAACACAGGAATGTGTTCGATTGGGTGTTATGCAGATTTGTGTGTCGTGCTGCCACATGGGAAAGGGCTGCTGTTGAATAGATCCAGTCTGGCCCCACACACACACACACACACACACACACACACACACACACACACACACACACACACACACACACACACACACACACACACACACACACACACACACACACTCTCTCTCTCTCTGCCAAAGTGTCCGCACAAAGAGCCTCCTCTCTGGGCACCGTGGAACAGCTGCCCCTCTCTTCACACACAGCAACCACCTCTACTGCTGCAGCCACACTAACACACACACGTGTGTTGCCACTGTGTGCGGCAGTCCTGTGGGAGACTCACAACCCGCCTCTGTTTATCTTCCATCACTTGCAGCGGCTGATCTTTTGTTAATACCACCTTGGGCTTTGCTCAAACACAGTGAAGGTATTTGGACGGGATCGAGGCTGCTGGAAGATATTGTAGGTGCCAGATTAGAGATAGGAGAGTGGGACGGTGTTTGCTTGATGCCAAACTTCTTGATAGACAAGCTGAAATTTGTTCAGGTATAAACTGAAATAAATTTAATTAACTGAATAAGTTCTGGTCGAAGAAGTTTTCAGATCTTTTACTGCTTTAACTCATTAACATTCACCCCGTATTGTACATTAACAAATCCTCGGAGCTTTCTCATCCTTCGCTGGACTCTTCCTGAGCAGAAGTACAAAACTATCAGCCGTCTTTTAATATTTTAGCTGTTTGAGGCACAGAAGATTTGAACTACTTTATGGATTACTGTGGTATTTTGATCTGCTACAGAGCACCATAAGATGGACATATGTTTTGGATGTAATATATGCAAAGTAACTAGTTTAAAAAAAAAAATAATAATAAAATGTAAGAGGGTAAAAAAAACACTGACATTTCACTCTCAAATGTAAGGAAATAAAAGTAAAACTTAGATAGAACAAGTATTTTAACTGTACTTGAGTATGCAAACGCCTGTAGGACGATGCATCAGCAGTTTGTGACAATTGTATATATTGAATTGTAATAAACTGGAATCCTCTAAGTGGTGGAAAGTTCTGTGTACATTTCCGAAACAGCCTTCCCCAAACCAACCGTCTCCCCAGCTGTCAACACTTTGATAAAAGTGCGATTGTCTTTTTATTTCAGTGCGTTGTGAGTTGTCAGGCAGCAGAAGCACAAAGGTTTTCCTCAAGTGGTTTCATTTTGCTCTGAAGAACGCCACAATCAGCATTCTGCAAATCTACAGTATCATTTGACCAGCAGCCGGGTTATATAACTCACCGTCACTGGGAAAGGTCTGCAGAGCCACAGTAAAAAAAAGAAAAGGAAAAGGACAAAACAATTCTTTGCCTATCAAATTCAGAGATGAGACCGCACCGATCAATGCTGTATTATGAAGCAGAACAAATCTGTTTGTACAGTCGTTTGATGAATGATGTTGTCAGCGGCTGTTCTCAGCAGTGACACAGCACAGAGGGCTAACCGGAGCTGTGTGTCCTGCCCATGTGTCCTACGCAAACAGATAGCCGGCGTCCCGGTGCTGGCTGCTGCTCCCTGGCTTGTGTTTGTGTCCCTTTCTGAGAATTGAGAGGCGGTCCCTGGCAAAATACCTTCCTGCCATCTCTGGTGCCAGTGCAAGACGGCCCGCTGCCCACAAAGGGAGTTCTGTGTGTGACTGTGCGTGTGTGTGTGTGTGTGTGTGTGTGTGTGTGTGTGTGTGTGTTTGGCAAAGTGTCTGGTTGCCAGGGTGTTCTCAGGCTGTTTCCGTGCCCGCTCTGCCAGCACTGCGTTCATGCTCGCCTGTGTGTGTGTGTGTGTGTGTGTGTGTGTGTGTGTGTGTGTGTGTGTGTGTGTGTGTGTGTGTGCGTGTGTGCGTGTGCGTACTCGCTCTGCGGTGGGTCATGACTCAAAGGAAGGATTCAGAACACACGGTTCTGAACTCAACAGAAGGCCCAGGGGACAAATACAACTCAGCGCAGCACTTCTTCCTGTCGTTCTCTCTTACAATCCTTTCATCATCTCTTTTCTCCTGCTTTTTTATCTCTTCCCCTCATTCTCCTACTGTTCAGTTTATTTGTGTGTGTGTGTGTGTGTGCGCGCGCGCGCGCGCGTGTGCGTCCGCGCGCATGCTCGTGTTCATCACCGCCGAATAACGGGATGGTTTTAGCGATGTGCGCGCTCTGTGCCTCACAACACATGATGAATAAACCTGCTTAATCATACGCTCTTAATTTGTGTGTGTTTTTTGTTGTTTTGTTTTAACCTCCTCCTCTATGCTATCCCCATCCCAGAGTAACTGCGGGGAGGTGTTACGTATCCGCCGGGTGCTGATGAACTCACCGGAGATCGTGTCCATCGGGCTGGTGTGGGATTCAGACCACTCTGACCTCGCCGAGGACGTCATACACAGCCTGGGAACCTGCCTGCGTCTGGGAGACGTAAGGAAATCACGCATACATTGACATGTGTTACGCATGCCTGTGTGAACAAACTCACATCAATACACAGACACTATAGAAAAAAAGCTTTGTGTACAGTGTGTCGAAGTGAGCCAGAGGGGATACTAACTGTACATGTGAGGGCTTAACAGTACAAAATGTTAAAGTAAAAGAGTAGAAATGGATAGATGTACCAACCAGGAAAGGATCACGATTCTCAAATTTGCAAATAGTCACTAAAAAAGTTAAAAACATTTTTTTAAATATTTTATTCAATGTTATTTTCCTTGTTTCTACCGATGCCTGGTACTAATATGTCACTATCACCAGGAGTTGGCGGTAATGCACCTAAAAGCTGTTTGCTATCCTTCACTAAACAACAAACAGAGGAGAAGAAGAGCACGTTTGCGACCAGGTGTCGGTAAAACACGTGTGGTGCTGAGAGGTTAGGAGCTCCGATACAAACGGGAGAAACACGCAAAGGCGACTCCAGCCATCGAAAAGCTCGGTGTGGAACTGGAAACGAGGTGCGGTACAAACTGTGCCAGGTAAAGCTGGCACATCATAAGTCCGCCACAGCTATGCACAGTCATTTGAGAACAAAGCACCGAGCAGACGGTCCATCCGCAGATCAACAATCAATGACGAGCTTTGTCATCAGACGAAGTAAGTTTGATGTTAAATGTGCTGAGGAAACGACAGCGAGGCTTTTCAAAGTTTAATGGCATTTGTTGAGCCCAAGTTTACCGCATGAGTGACTCACTCTCTTTTTGTGTGCGTGTGTGTGTGTGTGTGTGTGTGTGTGCGCGCGCACGCGCGTGCGTGCGCAGTACTACACAAATCTAATGGCAGGATTTGTGGTATGGCATTGTGTCATGTGGTCCACCAGTTTGGTCCAGATTGAAATATTTCTTCAAATATTATCTGGACTGCTTCGAAATTTGCTTCAGACACACTCAAGAGATTTTCAGAGAATGAATCCCATTGACTTTGGTGATCCCCTGACTTTCCCTCTGGTGCCGCCCCAAGGCCACATTTTCCCCTCATTTGTAAGAAGGTTTGCAGCCAAATAATTGCAAATATGTTTGGCATTAATTGAAAAATGTTTGCATGCTAACCTGATTATCTTTACTGGTAGCATTACATAAAATAAATCACTTTAAAAAAAAAAAAAAAAAAAAAATTATAACATGGGTAGGGTAATAATAATGGTCCAAAATGACAAGAAATTTCGAAAAATATAAATATCCCCTGTTGAGAAAAAGCAATGATTAAAACTCTAGATTTGAGTTCTGTTGTGTAGTTGGCAAACCGTTTCTTTGCGCTAGTTTCCTCAACTCAGACAGATAAAGATGAGATGTTACGGCGTTATGCCAAAGTTCAACCCGCATATCCACTGTTTGACTCTTTGTCGTTAAAAACATTAATCCTCCTATTTATTGCGTCATCACTTCACATACCGTGTCCGTAGCAGGAGTAGAACGCATTTCTTGTCCAAATTGAGACTGCGCGGGTCGACGGTGTTTTATTTTGAAAATATTCCCGGAGTTTGATTTCGTTTTCTCGACAAACTTCGCGCCCAGACGATCTGCTCTAATCTAGATTGCCGCGGTCTCAGAGCAGCTTCCGTCAGCAATAGACTCGCCGCCTATCTTCAGTGGGATGTGAAGCGTTGACCAGTTGAAAATAGCCATAAGACTCGATGTATTTCTGGAATTTCTAGAGAAGTTTGGTCACTATTTCACTTTACTGCCATCTACTGGCTTTAAAGATGTACAGCACTTAGTAGGGCCAAATGCCATATCCTGCCAATTTAATGAAAGGGGGGAAAATAAATTGTAAATCCTGGATTCGGATCCGCTCCTAAATTGAATTGCATTCTTTCTTGGCCCGTGCGACATCCATTCTTCCGAGTCTCATGAAAATCGGGCCGGTAGTTTTCCCGTGTCATTGCTGACAAACAGACAAACAAACGGCACCAAAGACATAACCTCGCTGGCGGAGGTAAATTATGAGCATGCTCAGTCTGAAAAATCAACAAATTATGGCACAAACATCACAATCAGCCCGACTTCCATTTCTCTCATACGGAGCTCAGTGAACTGTTCCCTCATCTCCTGCTGCAGCTTTCACACCCCACACGATCTCAGACACACACACACACACACACACACACACACACACACACACACACACACACACACACACACACACACACACACACACACACACACACACGTCCGTCCCTGATCCTCCGTGTCATGACTGAGCAATGTTGATGCATCTTAATGCCACTGTAACATCTCCAGCTGCATTCTGAAGTGATAACCATGAATAATGGATTAGTGAATATGAATATGTGTTATAGTGAGTCAAGTTTTACCCTCTGTCTTCTGTCGTCTGTCTCCGCCTGCTGCTCCGTCTCTTGTTTTCTTTCCGCTGTTGTGGGAGGAAACTAGCTGTTCACTAGATTATACATTCAGATTTGTTTTTACCTTTTGTTTCGCCTCCCGTATCCCTTCTTCTTCTCCACCGCTACATTCACTTCCTCTGTTTATCTGCATCGGCTTAGTGTCTTTCCTGCTTCCTTGTTACCCTTTTGTGATCTTTCTCTCAGATTGGATCATTTTAGCACTGAAACTAATAGTCTGTTGAAGCAAATGGATTCTGATAATCGATCATTTTTTTTTATTGCAAGTCATTTATCAAGCAAAAACACTGAGCACTTTTCAGATTTGAAAGATTTTCTCTCTTGCATTTCTTTGTAATTTGGAATATTTTGGAGTTTCGGGCTGTTGCCTGGACAAAAAAAAAAGAAGGGGGATTTGAAGATGTCGTCTCAGGCTGTGAAAACTTGCCATGAGCTATTTTTGGACATTTTGAAGACAAATTGACTAAAACAAAACGATCAATATCAAAATTGACTGTTGAACGCAGGCCTCGGTGATTCGTCATGTCACTGTATGAAGCCTGTGTGGGTCTTTGCAGCAGCAGGTGACATGGAAGCACCGCGAGTTTGGATTATAGAAGGTTACGTGAACCGACAACTTGAGTCCGTGCATATGAATTGCAGAAGAAGCAGCGGGTGACCTTACCGAGACGTCGATGTGAGAGCGTGTCTCATTTCTGCATGAGAAGCTGCAGTGTGTATGCAGCACTGTAAAGAGTGTGTGCAGTCCCCAAGCAGAGGGAAGTGAGGAGTTTGAGAAACAGCAGTGTGTGTGAAGGATTACTGCATACGGCGTATACACTAGGTGAGCAAAAATGTGCTTGTATTCACATTAACTCCTCTGTCTCTATCTCCCCCAACGTACCGCACACCTCTCCCCCTCCCCTCCTGCCCTCCTCCCCTCCCTCTCTCTCTCTCTCTCTCTGTCTCTCTCTCTAGTTGTTCTACCGTGTGACAGAGGAGAGGGCTCGCCAGGCGGAGCTCTACTTGGTGGGCATGGTGTGCTACTACGGCAAGCACTACTCCACCTTCTTCTTTCAGACCAAGATACGCAAGTGGATGTACTTCGACGACGCCCACGTCAAAGAGGTGAGACACACAGTTGGGAGTCGGCATGCTGCAACACAGAGGAGGATGTGCGGCGCAGCATCTGGCGCATCTTGAGCTGCGCCCGTGAGAGCAGGACTGACAGGAACTGTGCTGTGTGTTAGTTTAAGTGCTGCACGGTCAGGTCTTTTTTGCTGTAGTGGCGGCTTGAGATTGATTATGTGTTTAAGGTCTAATCCCCGTCTTTGTTTGAATCTTAGCAGTTGAATCTAAGAGCTAAAGCCGGTCGTGTGTGTGTGTGTGTGTGTGTGTGTGTGTGTGTGTGTGTGTGTGTGTGTGTGTGTGTGTGTGTGTGTGTGAGAGATTTAAGCATGACAAGGCTGAAATATTGAATGGATTTTTGTGGAGAATAAACAGGAAACCTGGGTTTATTTGTGCATGATATAAAGTGACTGAACATGTCCTTGGCACCTCTCGGTCACAGTCCCCACCGTGGGTCATATTAGATTATTGAGCTAATGACAAAGTGTGATAATATGATATCAATAAGGGCACACAGCAGCACAAAGTGGATTTGACCTTCTACTTTTGGTGGAATATGCGTAATGTTATCTCTTAATACGGATAGGTTTACTTCCTCTGTATGTGTGCGTGTGCGCTTATTTATACATTTCTGAGTGTATTCCCCTGCTGCACCTCCAGATCGGCCCGAAGTGGAAGGACGTAGTGTCTCGCTGTATCAAAGGCCACTATCAGCCCCTGCTGCTGCTCTACGCTGACCCCCGTGGGACGCCAGTGATACTGCAGGACAGCCCCAACCCCTGTACCAGCTCCAACCCGCAGCTGGAGCTCCAGCACTGCAGCAGCAAGGCTGGTTACGACAGTGAAGACTCCGGTACAGAAAAGATGATAAACTCTGCTCCAGATCAGATCAGATTACTTCGGTGTTTATCAAGCGGGGGCACGCAAGGTTACAGCATTAAAGCTCTGACCTTCAACCCTCTAATCCAGGGGTGTCAAACGTACGGCCCGCGGGCCGGATCCGGCCCGCCAGGGGGTCCAGCTCGGCCCGCCGGATGACTTTGCTAAGTGTGAAAATTACAGAAAGACATAAATTGCATTTCTATGAGAATATGGAGGTTTATGAGTACAAACGTTTTGTTATTTTTTTTTTTTAATCGATCCAGTAATTGCTTCAAAAACAGCGGAAATGCGACGTCTGCTCCGGAGGAAGAAGCGCTCGGTGCCACAGGCAGCAGCGCTCGCTGCTCGCTTCGTGACGCGTTTGACGTCAAACGCGTCACGAAGCGAGGGAATCTGCAGAGGAGGGCCGGGGCAGATAAACAGCGGGCTGATGTCTGAGTTTTTGCTCTTTATGTTTCTAGTTTATTGTAGAAAGACCTTAAAACAGTGTTTATCATCCAAAAGCCTTCACCAATGATTTAAACATAGAGAAATATTGTCGTTATGTATGCGTTATTATGCTATGATTTTACTGGTCAGGCCCACTTGACATCAAAGTGGGCAGTACGTGGCCCCTTAACTAAAATGAGTTTGACACCCCTGCTCTAATCCAACTTCTGCCTCTGAACACTGCAGAACCTCAATTTATGTTCCTGCCTGTGACGGTAAACATATGCAAATGCGGGATTACCTAAAAGGTCGCCTCTTTTTTTTTAAATTTTTTTTTAATTTATTTCTTTGTTTCCTCGCAGGTCGGGAGCCATCTATATCCAGCGACACTCGTACGGACTCGTCAACAGACAGCTCGAGTCACCGCGCTTCTCGCAGCCGATCCCTCCACCAGTCCACGGGCAGCCACCTCTCCAGCGAATCCCAGACCACAGTGGTCTGTAATTACGACATCGGCACACCGCCGCTTGGTGCTGACGCTGGAGGTAAAACTACAACGTTATCTGGTACTCACAAAAAGTGCAGCTGCACCTTTGAAACAACTCTGGAATACACGAGTGGCCGCAGTGCTTTCAGGAAGTAAGAGAAAGAATTCAACTACAACACTTCTTATTGATACCAGTAAAAGAAAACAGGTCCGTTTTGGTTTTTTTTACAGTTTAGGTGGAAATGAAGTGAGGTTTTTTTTTTTGTTACTGTGCTTCCTCGCTGCAGACTCTTCAGGTTACGCGCCTCGTTAGTGGTTATGCTCACATTTATTTGCACTGCTGCCTAGATAATTGCCCCCCTGTGGGATAAATAAAAAGAGTTATTGGATTTACTTGCGCTTCCTTTCCCTCCCTTTTCTCCCACGTTCAGAGTCAGCAGTGGAGGGTCCTCCTCGCCCTCCCTCTCCCCCTCTGCAGGAGTACAAGGAGACGGCCGTCTTCCTCCTCTCCTCCCGCAGACCTCTCACCTCCTCCTCCTCCTCCTCTCGTCCCCTGTCCTCCTCCTCTTCCTCAGGAGTCGGGGGCTGTGAGGGCGGGGTTGGGGGGCCCCACTGGGAGGATGAGAGCACGAGCAGCGAGAGCAAGTCCAGGTACTGCACCGCTGATACACATCGACTTCGGACATCCTGCCTTTTAATTCGCGTTTATATAATTTACAGTTGTGGATGAATTTCTTGGTACTCGTCACGGCTTATCGAAACAAAGCTTCAGTCTTCCTGAAAAGTGCTCAAATTAAAGGATCGTCTCATGTACACCTGCGTGTCGAAGAGTAAAGCAAACAAAGTGTCAAAAAGAATTCATTATTGCTTCTTCGACAAAGATTATCCTAAAAGGGCTTCAAGAGATTTGTTGGTTCCCCCAGAAAAATGCTAATAACTGGATTGTAGTGATATTTTAAACATCTGTCTTTAATCAGTATTATGCCTTCCATCTTATCATTGTCATTCAGCTTATGTAAATGGGAAAAAAAGTGGTGACTCTGCAGTTTGTTATCACGGTGTGCACGACACTGAACATGGATGAGAGAAAGCAAATGAAATTTAATGGAAGGATTCCAACAAATTCATCCACGTCTGTAATAATGACTGTTTGATTCGTTCTTGTCTGTAGTCCTACTCAAGTAAAACTGCTGCAGTACGGTAACTTTTAAGTAAAAAAAAACAACGACCAGCAACTTAAGTTTTATAAGTAAAAGTAGATGTTCTGCAGTAAAATGACCCGTGTGACACAATATTTTCTATATGACATTATTAGATTGTTAATAGTGATGATTTTACTATTGTAGCTGGTCAACATGCAGCTACTTTATATACAGTTAGGCTCCAGAGACCCACAAGATAAATCTGAGGGAGTGGTGCGGAGATGATTAATGGGATAGAAAAAGAAGAACAAGCAAGACAAACTGGTTTGTTTTCCAGATTTAAAAAAAAATAAAAAAATTTGGTGAGTTATTGGATGATTTAACCTCTTCAGGCCTTGAATATAAATGAAACCGTGTGAGAAATGTAGAGGGGAAATGTCTGGCTGGTGAAACTGAATGTCTCCAGGGGCCCAAACACAGACACAATTTTCAAGCCATCACAAGCCAGAGTCTAATCATCACTAGTGCGTAATATTTATTAATGTATATGTATACTTTTAATGCAAAGTCCTAATCTGTAAAATAACCGATTATTGTAATTGTCAGATAAATGTAGTGGATTAAAGAGGATCGTGCCTCATAGCTTGACAATAATTCCATTTCACTTTCTGAAGTTATTTTCCACCTGTGATATTTGAACAGAAATATTAGTCACGCTGCCATTTATGAATTAAATCAACTAACTAACGTCAAACAGGTTCAGTAATATAGAAGACGTATGTTTGAGGCTGTCATCCACCAAAAAAAACCCGACTTCGCCGGTCTTTTCTTAAAGCAGCTTATTACGACCCGCAGTTACGTTTTAAAAGACAAGGAACCTCTTTGTAGTAAAAAAATAACAGGAAAACTGTGTTTATCGTTGCCATGGCAATGACAGCCACATAACTTTAAGTGGACAGTAACTTTAACACACAGCACGGTTCGAGCCATCATTTGAACCCAAACCATTGTCTCTCCCTCGTCCTAACCAATCGGTTTTTCTGGCTAAACCTAACCAGGGCAGTAATTCAGGAAGCAGTCCTGTGGGTCGTATCTGAGCAAAGAAACAAACAATTAAAGTGGGTTGGAGGACTTGCGAGGTTCGTGTAGTCATTTTATGGTCACAAATATTTCTTTTACCGTCCAATAATACATGACCACAATCAGAAGATGCCTCCAAACACTGCCTGCGACAAAAGGCAGCCCGCAAACATTCGGCACTCTTTCCACAGCAGACGCTGCAACCGTGCTTCCTCACCACCACCTGTTTTCAGCAGTTTAACCGTTTCCACCTCCGTGCCGCTGCCTGTATGTCTTTTTCCCCGCTAAAGACATTACTAGTATGACATCTTCCTCCCTCGCTCTTTAGCTCTTCTGGAGGCCGTTACAGGCCGACCTGGAGGCCCAGGAGAGAGGCCCTGAACATCGACAGCATCTTCACCCGACAGAGAGGCTCCTCTCTGGGCTACAACACTCTTCCCGGCCCTTGTCTCCCTCAGGAGCCCCAGGACTCCCTCCCCTTGGCGGGACCTGCTCCGCAGCCAGGCCTGCAGGAAGCGGAAGGGACGGAGATCGGGGAGTTGGAGGCGGGGTTTGGGCTGGTCGGGCAGCCCAGGTCTCTGGGCGGCGGGCGGACGATGGGTCCCCCTCCCCCTCCGCCTCTGAGAGGGGTGGAGCACCAGCCACGTCTGATTCAGAGGATGGAAAGTGGCTACGAGAGCAGCGAGAGGAACAGCAGCAGCCCTGACAGGTAGGAGACTCACAAATAACAATTACTGTCTGTTGCTCTCAGATTTTGTCGTTCATCACGCTTCTCCTTCTCGGTTTCTCGTTCACTCGTTTTTTTTTTTTTTCCAGCATAAAATACGAACGTGACGCTAACAAGAACAAATGATCCAAAACTGGTGTTTATAACAACAAACCAAACAATAAACACATCTATCTGTCTGTATTGTCTGCGTTAGCAATATTTCCCCCCTTTTGTCTCATTTTCTGTCTCTTCTGGGTTTTTGGGGGGTTTTTTTTACAGGGAGGTGGGGCAACAGAAACGAGTGCTGATGTCAGGACCTTCGTGGCGTTCGGTGCCCAAGTCAAAGAGCAGCAGTGCCATCCTGCAGGAGCTGCCCTCCCCCAGCTGGGGTGGCGGCACCAACTCGGGTGTGTATTTCGACACGTATTCGCACGTATCTACTCGATCTTGTACTTGATTTGATCGTTTTATGTTCCGCCTTTTGCGATGGCGCGTTTTCAGGCCCGGGGCGGAGTGAGCTGGACGAGCTGCAGGAGGAGGTGGCGAGGAGGGCCCGCCAGCAGGAGCAGCAGAAGCGGCGGGAGGCGGAGCGGGAGGCGGCCATGGGATTCAACCCCAAACCCAGCAAATTCATGGACCTGGACCAGCTCCAGCACCAGGGTATGGATGAAATGGGGATGAATGGAAAAAGTGGCTCGTGGATGAGAAACGCGATAGGCGTGGGAGTTTAGGCATTTTCTGAGGAGAGCAGCTGAATAACAAGAAAATATATTTTCTCACGTACCTTTACTGGTACGCGGTTTTGGCTTTATACGCCCAAGTTTAAGGTATTTAGATTTGGCGGTGAATTGATTTTCATTTCTGTCCCATGAAAACTGTTCATACATCTGCAGAGATGCAACTACTGATAAGTGAGAAAATATGTATGTAAAATTCGTGTGATTTGATTTGAAGGTCAAAAGACAAGTTTGTTTAAAGCTGCACCAACTTCGCATGCACCAGACGAGTTTGGTCTTTTAATCCCAATTTTCACTCCCAAAGAAAGTAAAAAGCAGGCAGATCTTTGGCATCGCATTTTTGAGGCTGTGTCATGCTGCTACACTTCGTGATCCAGGTGGATAAAGAGTACTTTTATGTTAAAATCTTGTCTGGTGCAGCTTTAAGGTCACATCATCACCTCTTGTCTAGTTTAGCAGTGACAGTGACTTGTACATCCGTACTTCTGTCTGACCTCGTCTTTGTCCTCGTTCCCATCTGTTGGTCTGTCTCTCCATCTGTCCCTCTCCGTTGGTATTTTTTTTTTATTTGTCAGTTAGTTCAGTGTGTTTTATGTCGGAGTACGTGCGTGTGTGTGTGTGTGTGTGTGTGTGTGTGTGTGTGTGTGTGTGTGTGTGTGTGTGTGTGTGTGTGTGTGTGTGTGTGTGTGTGTGTCTGTGTTTAAGATTTCCAGCTGTGTTCGGTGTAGCTGAACAGAGCAGAGAGCTAATCCCCTTTTACTAACACGGAAACTCCTGTGAGACGTTCACGGAGCAGCACAGAGTGGGAAACTCTTTGTGGGCGATTCCCATTTAAAGATCCCAAACCAAGTCCAGGTTCAGAGCTCCGATGTCCAATGTGTGTGTGTGTGTGTGTGTGTGTGTGTGTGTGTGTGTGTGTGTGTGTGTGTGTGTGTGTGTGTGTGTGTGTGTGTGTGTGTGTGTGTGTGTGTGTGTGTGATCGTCTGCTTACAAGAAAGATCATCGGTGTGTTTTTTGTTTTATTTTATTTTTGTATGTGTTTATGTTTTTACCCATCCACATACAAACATACATTTCTATGCATATACATATATTCTGTGTGTGTATATATAAATACATAGATATATATATATACACGGCAAAAATGAATGGTTGTGTGTACTTTTGTGTCGTCATGTTGCGTTTGAGATTAGATCTGAAATATGGACTGGAGTCATAGTTCGAGGGGCGCGCCACTAATTTTACATGTCCGAGCCAATTTATATCAAGTCAGTGAAGATTACTCAACTGCCTGTGAGAACAGTTGCATCACTTCTTCTGTGACTCCGGAGGAGCTGTGTCAATTCTGGGGTAATTATTCAGCCGACATCGGCGGTGTAATCTTATTTTGGAAGTGGGCACCACAAATTTTTATAACAAACTGGGGGCACGGACTTTGAGAGATTTGGCCATGTGCCAGTAAGGGAGGGTCTAACGGTTGATCACTCATTAAGGACTAACTAGAATTACAGCATGACAGGAGACAGTTCCTCAAAATATGCATGTCGCTGCAAAGAAGCTACAATTTCTAAAACGTAGATGCCTCGCAAACATCTTCAACCTGACAGCACAGAAGATCTGTACGATCGGTACAGTTTGAAGGTGGTGAGCACCCAAAATGAGTGTAATATAAAACACGTGCGTATAAAATGCCATAACTTCATTATTTTGTCTATCTATTTTGTCTATCTATTTGTGAGAAATGTTGTCAGAATCGGCGAATGAATTCGTGAGCTACAAGCTATTTTTTTTTTCGCACAAACGTCAGCGACCTTTGGCCACCAAAATCGAATCACTGCATGTTTGAGTCCAAGAGAACGTTTTTGCCAAATTTGAAGAAAAGTGGTGTTCTTGAGATATCGCATTCACGAGAATGGGGGGGGCAGACGGACAAACATAACATAAAACACAACACCTGCGGCTACGGCTATCGTAGGTGCGGAGGGATAAAATGTACACATTTTGCAGTTTGTCTTTAAGCCACATTGGCTCTATGGATAACAACGTCACTCTGCGAGTCCACCAGTCTGGACCAGACTGAAACATCTCCGTAACTATTGGACGGATTGGACGATTCCCGACGGCTGACTCTGTGCTCCAGGAAAAGTCAGAAAATCACCGCTCGTCGGGGCAAAATGCTGTGTCGTCAAATACTTTGACGTCAGCCTCCACTGTTCTGCGTTTCTAATTCGCAAATGTGAGCATGCTCACACACAATTATAGACTATAACTGCTCAATATCAGCATTTAGCTTGAAGCAGTGCTTTGCTTACGTATCGCCTCCGTGAGCCCCAACAGGCCTGTTAACTTAGTAAATCACTCTCTGCTGGATGTGGACTGGGTGCTGGAGTTGGACTTGCCTTCTGTGAAAGCTGACTCATTGTAGACCTACAGGCTAAACAATCTTGCATGTCAAAATTTGTAATTGAAAAAAAAAAACAGATAACGGAGCACTTGCATCGCTACGCACGCTGTCTCAACTGAAACAATGATCGTGTCTTTAGGACTTGCGATTTGACTTGGACATGACCTAAAGGACTTGGCTTTAGATGTGGTTTGTCAGACTGAACACTCAATAGACAGCTCTAGTGTGTTCCCAAAATGTGTGTTCGCATTCCTTGTATGTGTGTCCTCATGCATATTTGATCCATGCCTCCACAAATGACATGTTTCTCTGCGTGTGTGTGTGTTCCTATATTTAGAAAATCGGTGTCTGTGCGTATGTGTGTGTTTGCATGTGTGAGAGTTTTGCATAAACTGCAGGTGTGCAGGTTTTCCCCCTCCAACTCAGCACCAACTAAATCTATATCAGGGATTATTATGTTGTGTCCTGTCTGTCCTACTGTTCGTGCTTCAGTGTGTTTAGCCTCGTGTACCCGACACACACACACACACACACACACACACACACACACACGCACGCACACGCACACACGCCCCTGTGAGTATACTCAACCTTGATGAACTGAAAAGGACGACTTGTGAACGAACAGATGGCATCACTATCACTGCGATTATGTAACAGAATTTCCCACATCCATATCGATGGACTCAGGCGGACTCCAAACAATCTGCCTCAGTGTTTTAGAGGACGTTAACAGCCAACAACAACAACAGAGCTGCCATCAACCTTCCTTTATTCTGCCTCTATCAATCAAAAGTCTGTTAACTCAAGCCAATATGGGGGATGGCTGCTCTTTTGTTGTCCTCTTATGCATCTTTTTTATAACCAACTAACACCATTCAGGGTGCGTTCACAAGGCTACGCACTAAAGGAAGCTTTGTCTGGAAAAGAACAAATCTCCTGACATCTTACCCTGTCTGGTGTCGGTGGCTTCATGAACGTAGCCTCAATTTTGCTCCTCACTTATCTAATGTTGACCTTTTGACTTACTAACTACAGTAAACGTTTAGATATTGATGCCTTTACAGTAGAGTTGCAAAGTGGGAAGAGACTCTGGGTTTGAAAGTATTTTTCACCGATGTAAAATCTTCCGATTGCGAAGCCGTCTCAAAATGACGTCTCCGACGTTTGTCAGCTAAAAACCATAAAATAACTCCTCATTTCTCATCATCAAAACGAACCACATGTTGGCTGACCGCAAAAAAACCCCAGCAAAACAGGAAGTGACAGGTTTTATAGGAAATGTGGTCCTATCATGAAAATTAGGCTACGAATCGTCGCACTTCTTTGTGTCGGTCTAATAAATACAGTCTGTGTTAAATTACATGAGTTTATGCGTTCTCACTATTGGAAGAGATTGCACTTGGTTTTTATGCATACAGTACGTGTTATTTGAACAGAAGTTGCAGCTTATATATTCTATATTGCAGGCGCAGACTGTTTGGTAAAGCTACGTAACTTTGGTGATTGAGCTCCGTGGTCCTTTCGGCACAGAAATGTTTTTAAAAATGAGAACTACAGTATTTTGTAGCTGTTTCTGTGCAGTATGTTTATCACAGGAAGTGATTATAAAAGAAGTGACTTAAAATAAAAATTTAAACTTACGATATTTGTCGGTTCATGCAATTTTACCGCAAAAAAAAACAACCTCAAAAAACAAAAACAAAAAAATCTAAAACGCTTAAAACTCCCAAATTTGCATTACAATTACATTCTTAATTGGAACAGTCACGAATAAACTCTCCTGGAAGGACTAGAGAATGGTGAGCAGTAAAGTATACTGTAACAGTAGCTCAAGCAGAGAATAGCCACAAACTTTTGATACCAGCAATGTCAGCTACAAAGCGATATAAAGACCGCCACAATGAGCTACTCGTCATACCAAACAAAAGATGGCTTTAGTAGTAAAACACCAGAGCGCATAAACTGATCAAGACAAAGCAAGAGAATGAATGAGCCGTTTCGTCTTTCAGGAGTTGCGTAGTCTCATTTTAAAGATTTAATACATTTCAGATAAATTTGTCAGTTTTAACTTCGTTTCTGAAAAATGATCTTTTTTTTTCTTTTTTCTGCCAGTTTGGTGTGGCGGACGGCACTAAATGCTACGATACCCGCGAACTTCAGCAGACGTAGTTGTGGAAAAATAGGCACAAATCAGAGCTGCGGCAAAAAGTTCAAGTGGTAATTGGGAACAAAACAAAACACTGCAGTTTCTGAACATCAACAGACTGAAGCTGCTAAATGTTTCATCGGCATTCAACAAAGCATAATAGATACAGCTCACTGTTACCGCTACAGATTTTAAGCTCGATGGTGTTTCTTTCCAAAATGCATCTCAGGAGGTGTAGTTAACTGTTTTACCAATCCTTTGAAGTCAGATGAGGCGCTGTCTTTACAAAAAAATTAAAAATTAAAAAAAAGGAGAGGACGCCCAACACAAATCGTCCCACTTTGCAACTCTATACATGTGTAAAATCCACAGTTACAGTAGAAGAGCGTGATGCATGCCGGCCCCCCTCATAACCACTCCTTCTGCTCTGCTTCTCTTTTCTGTCTCCTCTGTCTCTCACTTGTTCTTTCATCAACATACTTTGTCTCTGTCCTGACCTTTTCCTCTCATTCCTCCTCATGTTTTCTGTTCCCTTACACTTTCTCTCACTGCCACTCTGTCGTTATATCTTTCTGTCTTCTCTCCTTTTTTTTTATCTCCCGCTCTGTTGTTAACATCCTCAGCTGTGCTCAGACCCCTGCATGAGGCTAACGCTCATAGCGGATTGGCTGTAGCTGCGTGCATGAGGAGCACTGGGGGCCCAATCAAACGCAGGCAGGAACAGGAAATGGAACGGGAGACAGGAAGCGCCCGCCCACAGGGGCCTCGCAGGTACCACCACTGTCCCCCCCCCCCACCCCCACCCCTTTATGTGTCCACAGCGGTGCCTGTCTCAAAATCACCTCAGACCCCACCACCTCCCTAACCCCCCCCTCCCTCCCTCACTTCCTGTGTGTCCTCAGCTCAAGCTGTCTTCAAATCCACCTCAGGACTCCTCTGTGTGTGTCCTCTGGGTGCTGGCTGTCAAAAAAACAACAACAAAAAAAACCCCGCCTCAACACCCTCATGTGTGTGTCTTCAGCTCTGGCTGGCCAAAATCCCAGAACCCCTGTTTTTGTAACCCCCCCACCCCCCACCCCCAAGCTCTGCACTCTCACCTCCTGCTGTGTGTGTGCACGCGTGTCTGGATGTGTGCGTTTCCTCAAACACACACACCCTTGACTATATACAGTCACTTCTTATCCCCTTTGTGTTTGTGTGTTTGTTGCAATGCAGTGGAAACCGGCTTTGCTGGTCTCCGCGTTGCCATTGAGGATAAAACGAGAGAGACAGAGTGGCTCTCTGCTTTGTCGTGCTTCACCGCTTCCCTTCATTGTTGTTGTGCTGCTCTTTGTAGCCGTGTGCTGCCAAGGCTTCCCTCTGCTCATTGTGCGCTGCTGATCTGTCCTCCTGCGAAGCTGCAGTCCGTCACTGTGTTTTCTGTGCTGCGTGCCGCTGTGTGATTGCAGTCGCAGATCCTGTGCTGTGGTTCGTTTGTCTTGCTCGTTGCTGCTGTGTCTGTGTGTCTCCCTCCTGATGTGTTAGTTTAGTTGCGTTAGGAGGGGAAAGTGAGTTTCAGCATTGAGTGAAGAATTTTCTAATTTATTATTTAAAAGGGTGAGACATTTCAAATGTGAGATACTTCTTTTACCATATTCAAAATAACATTTACGTAATAGTAACTAGACCTTAATGCAGGCCAGGACGATGTGACTGTGGAGGCAGTTCAAATTATGGGAGGGGGTTTGGGGGGGGAGGGGATCATTTTACATGGTCAAACAGCATGTATTACTCTAGTCATCTTGCGGGTGGCACTATAGTGGCATTGTGGCTTATATTGTCCAAAATATGAATATGGAATATTTCGGTTAGATAGCCAGGTCACCATCTAAAAATCAGTCTGGTGGTAGATTTAATGAAATGTATTGATTTAACCATGAAATGGTCTCTGAAAGGCTAAATAACAAGTACTGTTTCAAAATCAAATAATACATTTTACAGTGTCGAAGCCAAAATTATACCCGAGTGTCATCAAACAACTTAGTTAATTGTTTGAAAATGTGATTTATTCCGAACCACTGAGATGACTTCTAAACCCAGCAAAAATAAAAGTCAACAGCATCAGGGTCATGAAGGAAAAAAAAAAGGTCATCAGCAAGTTTTTCTGTCTCTCTTTACATTCCTGTTGTTTCCATTCTGTGGATTGGTAAAATCAAAAATTAAATAAAAAGAGTTTGGGCCAGAAGTTCTATTTACAACCACAAAAAGCAAGTAAAGCTGATCCAGGTCGTCTTCTATCACTCTCTAGCTACAGTTCAGCACCACGGACAGTGACGCGCCGCCTAAATGTAGCCTGTCTTTCTCAGACACGCCAAACCAGCAGAAAATTAAACCGGCTTATTATGTCTTACCTTTCCTCAGTAGAGACCAGATTAAAAGCTTCAAATAGTTTATGGGGGGGGGAAACTTTAAAGAAGGTGTCTTATTACTTTTGTTACTTTTTATAGGGTTGCCTGCAAGCTTAAACTGAGGGGGCAAAAAAAAATGTAACAGATGGAGTAAGTTGGATCTCAGGATCTCAGGCTAAACTCACAAACTCAACAACATTTTTTTTTTTTTTTTAAAGTATAACCTCATACATGCCCTAAAAGTCGTGTTTAAAAGCTACTCTAAAACCTTCTTCTGTTAGATCGTGTGAGCTGTCCAGCTGCTGCTCTCTGAACCATCTGAATTTATGGTCATTACAATGGTAGGGACGATGATTGGATGTGCTAACTTCGCCATGTTAATATTGATTTGGGTCCGTGTTTCATTAGAACTCAGCTTAAACTGGAGTCAAAGTTAAAAAAAAAAAAAGAAAAAAAAAAAGAATAATAAATTGTAAATCCAAACTGTTAACAGCGAGACTGAAGGGAAAGAGGAGGTGGGGGCGAAGCTCAGCGCTCGGCCTCTTTTATTACCTTTCTCCTCTCCTCTATTGATCAACATAAGCCTCTGATTTATAGCTCAGCTGCTGCAAAGCCTGCTGGGTAATTACTAGGGCTGAAAAGAGACAGGAGAGTTAATGTGGGGGATGGGGGCTGGCACTCGCGTAGACACGTGTCTGTGCACGCTACACAAAAATAGACGCACACAAATTTACAGACTTGCTTATTCACACACACCAACACACACACACACACACACACACACACACACACACACACACACACACACACACACACACAGAGGGCTGTACTGACAGAGTGCAGGACGTGTAGCATGTCTCTGCAGAGACGATCCACTAATGTTCCACATATATCATATCCTCCATATATCAATGTATGTTAATCAATACAGTGATATAGTGGCCCGGTGAGACTGAATTAGTCCACGTTGCAGAAGCCACATTTATTTTCGGTGTTCGGGGAACGACTGCGCCAACGCTCGGTGCAGCAAAGGGGCAGACTGCTGCTTTTAAAGCCTGATTAAAGTAGAATCTTTGGTTGTTTGGAGATGGAAATGTTCAGATCAGACGGTTAAGTTTGTGATCTGTCAGTCAGTGGAGCCGAGCTTGCGCCTGACTCATAAACAGCATGGCTGTGAAATCCCATACAAAAAGCGATGCTTGCACAAGGCTGCATCATTGTGTGTTTGGAGCTGTTTGTTCTGTGCGTGCGTGCGTGCGTGTGTGTGTGTATGTGTGTGTGTGTGTCTGCTTGTTTATCCTGGTATGCTGTTGTGACCTTCCCTCTATGCAGTAACTCACCTGACGTCAGAGCTCTGTTTTTTTTTTGGTTTTTTTCTTCCCTGCTTCTGGCTGACTGACACCCTCCCTCTCTTGTGTCCTCCAGTGAACAGCCTGGCCCGGTCCAAGTACTGCTGACGCCCAATCAGGAGGAGGAAGAGGACCAGGCAAGGCCCAGCCAGGACGCTGATCCGGGCCGGGACCTGCCCCCTCCACCCTACCCGTCCGCTTCTCTTCGGCCCCCGCTCACCCTCAGCATCGCTCACCCTTGCGCCCCTTCCAGCCAAGGGGAGGAGGAGAGCGGATGTTTGGGGAGGAGAGGGGAGGAAGGCGAGATTGGGAGGGAGGGGACTGGGGTGAGGCTGTGCGAGTTGCTGCAGGCAGGGGGGGTGAGTGTCAGACCCCTGGGGAAGCACTTAGCCATCTCTCTACCCTCGCTTCCTCTGCGTCTCTGGGATACACACATCACGCACACCGCACACACCGCACACCTTGAACCGACACACCCACGCCCTCCCCCTCCGCCCTCTACTCCTCCCCCGTCTTCCCCTCTGGAAGCTGCCGGGGAAAGGAAACCTCTTGCGCCTCTCTGGCAGCCACCCCGGCCCCACTCCCCCGACAGCGCCACTCAGCACTGGCCGAGGCACGGAGCCGCCTCAGACAGCAGCACACGTCATTGGTCCTCCTGGAGTTTGGACCGCCCCGACGCCGTGGTAACGCCGTACGACACGCCCCCAGACCGCTGTGTTCCCATCAGGCCACAGATGTCCAGTCAGAACTACAGCTACAGTTGCCAGTCCTCCCCAGGGCACTACACCTCCCAGCATGCCCCGGGGCGACACGGTGGTCCCTGCTGTGACCGCGAAGAGGCTGAGCTGTCTGAGCTTGACTCCCTTTACCAGGCCAGTCTGCTGGCTGGAAAGACAGGTACACACACACACACACACACACACACACACACACACACACACACACACACACACACACACACACACACACTCTCTCAGTCTCTCTCATGAGCAGTCATACACTAAATCAAGACCATTACAACCTCAACCTACGGAAATTCATTACGACGGCGTACATGAAAAGTTCAGATAAATAATTTAAAGCTCCCATATTTGAAACTCTTCCAGTATTCTATTTGCAGACTTGACATCCATAAGAAGATATTTTTGTGTTTTTAAGTACCAAAAACCATCTCGCCATAGTTGTACATCTCCTCTCATAAGCTTCATTCTGTTTTGTCTTTAAGGCAAATTGATATCAATGATCCTCTCTTCTGATTGGCTGACTCTTCTTTGAGATACGCGAACGCAGGCCAATCACAGGTTTTCTTCTTTTTTTAGTTTTGGAACAGAAAAAACGCGGTGTTTTCTACCGCACAAAAGGTCAGACGGGGGCGAACCCTTGACATGAGTGTGAGTTAGTGACATCACAAATTTACAGAAGTCCAAACAGCTCAGTTGCTCGGATTGAGCCGTGTGTATTTCTCTGTGGACTGAAGATTTTTTTTTACATTTTTATGTAGATGGATGCTATTTTAGTTTTGAAAAAACATTTTTGTGTCTCAAAGTTTATTTTAAAGCCGCAGCTTCATTCAAACAGTTCAAGTATTTCATAATTTCCTGTTTCTATAAAACACTAACTGAAATAAAGTGTTCTATATAGATTAGTGTAAACTATATTCTGTGTACATTTAGTATGTAATATAGATTCTAAAGAATCGGTAATGTTACTGCTTTTTATGTGGATTTCCTACATCAGTATCATCTGGATTTTTTTTTTTTTTTTTTTTTGGGGGGGGGGTCTTTTTGTCCTTACGTAACTTTTTTTTGTAATTTGCTGAAATGGTGCTCTGATAAAAAAAAATTAAAAATGGCATCTTGTGTTTGAACAGTTGTATACAACTGTATACACATGAATGTATAAGTTATGTTGAAACCACATGGAGCAAAATGTTCGAGCTTTTAAGCTACTTAATGGTACATTTATGGAAAACGCGGGGGATCCCAGGGTTCAGCTTGTGACATGTTTTGCGCAGCTGTCCGTGTTTCCATTTTGGACATCTGTGTGTTTTCAGGCTGCAGCCCATCAGAGAGGCTCATATCCAGGGTGGGAGGGCAGGCGCGCTCCAAGACCCCCAATGCAGACATGGAGAGGAGTGTGTACGGGGCAGACTGCACCAGCACCCCCACCTACCTCAACAAGGCAACACCTCCATAGGGTTTATCACAGAAATTCCTCGCATGTTCAAAGGTCATCAGCCGGATCCATTTCCCAGCGTCTGATGAGACATTTTCTGCCTCTGCAGCCGGCGATGTTGCGGGATCTGCGTTTCGGGGCGGAGCCTGACGACGGGGAAAACCTGAGGCGAATTGGACGCAGCCTGAGCGGCACTGTGATGACCTCGCGCCGCAGCCGCCTGACTGCAACCCGCAGCTTTGTAAGTGCGACTTCCTGTGCTCTGCTGCCTCCGTGTGGCCGTGCTGTTAAACTGCATCTGCCTGATGTCCCGCGGTGGCATTTTACGCTTTGCTTTTTCCCTGTGCTCTTCTCCCCCCGCCGTTTGTCTCGTCCTGCTTTTCTATTTCCGATCTGTCCTTCTGCTTCTCTGTCTTCTCTTTCCTCTATCTTTCTCGAAGGTGAAGCAGGCTGATGTCAGTGCCTCTCCTTGCTTACTTCCTCTCTTCTGAGTCCCTGTTGCTATTCCACCACTATCATCTCTTCCATCCTCCTCATCACCAACACCTTCTCATCACCACCTCCCTCCAATGCTTCACAGGTAAAAACTGCGCTGAGCTCATACGATGACGCGATAAGTTTTCTTTCTAGAAGAAGAAAAAAAATATATATATATATTCATCTGCATCAGCGAAACACTTACTGGACTTTTGGTTTGTGCTACTTTGTGTGCCAGATAAGTGTGTTGAGGGTAAAACTTGAAGTCAGGTCCAAAAAAGCAAAGTAAGAATATTTTCTTCATATTCTATGAATATTTTGGTGAATATTTACATTCTGGCAAACCAGACTCGTCTGGCACAAAAGTAGGCAAAGCTCAAATTTGCGCAAAACTGAAAACCTTCACCTGGAAATGTTCACTGATTTATAATAACTGAAGGACGAGAGGTGATTTTCATCTTTATTTCAAATTTATTTCGAATTCCAAGAAGGGAAATTAGAAATTCTACAAAAAATACACATCTCTTTCTCATTCAATAACTAAATATTGCAAATGTAATCAAGTTCAGAACAAAAAACACCCCCACCTCCTCTATAAGAGGGTTGTCTGAGTCAGGATCCCAAACAACAACGCTGCTTATTTGCAGCTTCTGAATGTTCATTGTGTGCCAATGACACACAGAAAAGCTGCACGCTTGCCCGGTTTGTTTGTACCATTCAACGTCTCTCTTTTTAAGAACTCAAAATGAGGCCAATAGTCTGACAAGAAGAGGTGTTCGTTCCGGTTTTCACACTTCTTCAGTTCCACAGTGCAATAATCACACCTCGCTGTGGGAGCTGAGGCTAACGCATATTGATCCAAAGTATTTCTACAAGATGTGCTACATGTCCGACACCGAGATTCCCTCTGGCAGGAACAGTATGTAATTGCTGTTGCTCACTGCTGGTGAAAAGGAAAAAGTCAAACTTGAATATCACTAAACAGGTTATTTCTCTTCAGCTCTTAATTGGAAAATGGAGATAAGATTCTTTTTTTTTTTTTTTTTTAGAATAGATATTGTATAAAAATAAATAAATAAATAAAAACAAGCCCAAAATGACATTAACAAAATCAAAAACTTGGTCTTAGGTCAACGGTGCAGTGTTTACTGTTATTCTACACTGCGCCAACAGACACGGGGCCGGTTTACAACAGACGGACACAAAACACAAGCGTGCTAAAGGTTAAAAATATAAAGATTATAACATGAAAGATTTGAATTGTGTACATTAGATCCGTTTCCTCTGCAGAGGAGGGTTCTTTCAAGGCTACTTGGCCAAATGTGCCGCTATAATAGCAATCCAACAAAGTGAAAGGACAGCTGGCTCTAAGAGGGAATGGGAGATGACACTCTGCTTGGAGTATTTCATGTCATACCCGAAACTCACCAATGATTAATTAGTGCGCTAATTACAACCTCTTTGAACGATGATCTTACTTTACCCTCAGATTTTGTGTGAGTGGATTTGGACACGGTCTGAATTCACATCCATCTCCTGCTTTAGATTGTGCGCTTGGATTGTTAAAATAGAACACTTTTTTTTTTGGCCAAAATCTAAAGTTTCCAAAGTTGAAAAACATTCAATCATTCAATGAATAAATGTAACTGAAATGGAAAAGGCATAAAAAAATTTTTTTTTAAAAAAGGCAATCGAAGGGTTGGACCAGAATATTGAATATTATGGTTGATGTTGTAAAATGGTATGGAACAAAATGAAGTGTCGATTCAATGGGATGGTAAGAGTTCGAGTCTTCTGTCTGTCCGCAGGCTGTAGAGAATCTCAAATCCAGGATGGCACATCCTTGTACTCTCTAAATCTCGATTTCAGAAACAAATCTCTGAACATGTGCCGACAGCTCAAACTCGCATATGAGGCGTGAACCCGCGTACCGCAACACATCTGTCCCGTGACCTAATCTGTATTTGTTTCATTGTGTTTTTTCCATTCTCTAAATATCGAGTTGCACCTCGCTGCTCATCCGACCCGACGTTCATTCCGTCCTCTCCCCCTCTCGTGCAGGAGCTGTCGGGCGGTGCGGGGAGTTTCTGGCTGTGTCTGACGGGGGTCAAGCTGTCTTCGGACCAGAGTCCCGCTCTGCTGCACTAAAGTCTCGCAGCGTCCACCTCCACATGGGGCGGCAGCAGCGGCGCCGGGTGTCCTCGTCAGCCTCGCCTTGACGGACCTGGAATCGGCTCAGGAGGATCAACTCGACTCCGCTCCTGCTCCTGTTCTTGCTCCTGTTCTTCCTCCTCCTCTTCCTCCTCCTCTTCCTCCTCCCGCACACGCAAACACATGCACGCACACATGCACATCTGCACTGACGTAGAGCCTCCCTCAGCGCCTGCAGCACCCTGCTTAGCCCCTCCTTTGCCTACCTCCCTCCCTCCTCTCTCTTGACCTACTATTCTGTCTATGCAGTCACTCTGACCCCCCCCCCCCCTCTCCAAATTACAACCTCAACCTTTCCCCTCCCCGTTACTTCCCGGGACTGTTGTTTCTCGTCTCCCCCTGGGTTTCTCAGAGGGTCTCGGAAAGGCGCCGCTTTCACTGCCGTTGTCGGCTCGGTCGCTCGCCGGCCGGCTCGCTCAGCAGACTCGCCCTCCACCCTACGGGACCCTCAGCTCAGGGGGAGACTCCAACCAAGTAGCCACGCCTCTTCCTCTTTCTTCACGGGCATTTCCTATTGGACGCACACGTAGCTGAACTGTTTCAGATGGACAGCCATATTTTTTCTCCTTTTGTTTTTTGGGTTCGGTCGTGTTCTTCTTCCTGTGTGTGCGCACAGTAAATCCGCCGAGACTGAACTCTCTAATAACTAAAAGTCATGTACAGAAAAACTCATGTATGAAACCTGTATGTTAATTATAAGACCTTATGGAATGTTGATAATGATAATTAACGAATATTGATAAACTAAAAGTGGTACTTCCTCATGTCTGCATTTCAAATAGGAGTGGAGTGCACTTCACAAGTGTCTAGCTGGAGTTTCCGCCCCCAAACCGCTCGCCGACCTAATGACAGCTCTCCCGTTTCTACCGGGAGATTAAACGAGAAAAGCGCTTCCTTTTTCTCTGCTTCTTTCCTTCTTCTTTTCTTTCTGTCCTTCTTCCCCGCTCTCTTTTATTCCGGCTTGCTTTCTTTGTTCCAAACGGGAAACGGTAGCACCAGAAGCAGGCCAGCAGGGGAGGATAGTCGAGAGGGAACGAGAGAATGTAGGTTAGGAAACCCCTCTCTTCGGCTTTATCAGTGAAAGCAGATGACTCAAGTGCACTTTGCAAGGTTACTTGGCAGAAGTGCACTTTCCGAAGGCTATCTGACTGAGAGGCAGTGGGACGGAAGTCGATGGCGTTTTGTTTTACTTCAAGGCCTCAGGTGAACTTCAGTGGCACTTAAAAATTCACACTATAATTTCTCCCTCCCACTGAAACCGGTTTTGAGACCTCAGATGTGAATAGAAAAATGCTCATCTTCAGCCTGAGACAGTGACATGTCTAATATGAATATGCTTTATATGATATATATGTATTAGAGGTATATTTTCAGCCAGTGAGCTATCTTCTTCAGAGATGTCAACCATTCCTCAGTTATTATACAGTTATGACTTAATTCACTCCCCCCCTTTATTGAGTAGCATTCTGACATGTGTAGAGTATATTTATTACATGGTTTATTCTCTTAAATACCATAACAAAGTCTTTATAAAACAACTGGCCAATGTAATGTCCTTCAAGAACTTACTGATGTTGATTGATCGTTGTAACTAAACCAAAGGTTGGCACTTAACTCAGAGAGCGTATTTAACATTGTTATTTTCATTTGTCATTTAGGTTCAGATTTTTGTTGTTTGTTTGTTTTTTGTTTTTTTGGGGGGGTTCTGGATGTGAGAGAATGTAGCCAATTGTAGCGCATGAGTCCGCTATGCAAATCAACCTTCCCTCACAATCCTGTATCAGAGACAGTCAGGAGGCAGACACACCCACCCGCGGGGCGCTCTCATGGACTCTGGTAGAGACGCGTGGAGACGAGGAGGAGGACGATCTCACGTTTAATGCTGCTGGTGAACTTTGTTGTTCTGCACCTACTTGCTACGTTTCAACCGACGCAACGCAAAAAAAAGAGAGCAACAAAGGAGGTCGGGAGGGAGAAAGAGAGCGAATGAATGTAAACTACGGGATGAAAGTGTGTGTTTGTGAATGACGCGGTGGTGAGAGACGGAGAAGGGTGGAGAGTGAACTACCGAAGATGGGTAATTTGTGGGTGTGTGTAGACTGTGTGTGTCAGTTCTTGGGGTGGTGTTGCTCGGGGAAAGAGGGAACCTGTATTTTTGCAATAAAGTTATTACCAATGCACTCCCACAGGGGGCGTAACCACCGTTACACGTCTGCTTTCGTCATTTGCTCGTGGAAAGATCAGGAGGGGGAAAAAAAACTAGCTATTAAGTAAAAAAAAAAAAAAAAAAAGAGGAACACACTGTCTGGTGACTAAATCTCTAAACATCAGGAACTTACTTTAAATTGTATCCAGCGTATAGAAATTATTTAGGCAGCCCAAACATTAAAAAAAAAAAATAATGTGAACAGGCCTAAAAAATTCTTCTTAGATTTCAAACACCAGTGGGTCACAAATATGTAAACATTATGCAGAGCCCTTTGGTTATGGCTAATTTCTGACGTGTCAGACTTGACATAAATCAGAATTTGTTGTGATGTTCCTGTTTTGGCTTTTCTTAAACAAGAACAATCGTGAAGAGAAACGTTTACTTGTCTGGTCAACATTAAGATTTGACAATCCAACGATGGAGACTTTAAACTTTGCAGAGAGAGCAGTGAAAGACTGTAACACCCGAACCTGTACGCAATATCTGTGAATCATGTAAAGCTTAAAACAACCGACTTTATTTAATATTGAAGACGCACAGCAAGTTCATCATGAATATTTTCATCCAACTACAAAACAGAAGGGTCTGCAGAGAGCTTTCACTCAGAAAGATTACCACGGTTTCTTTTTAAGAATGAAATTAATGAATTGAGTGAGCGCTGAAGTTCCTTCAGAAGAACTGGATGTTTTGAAAGGAAGATTTAAACTTTTTAAAGTAATTTCAAAATCATAAACTACTACTTTGTGCAAAGCTGGTGGGAAAAGATGAGTGAAAGCGTAGCATCGGCTCAAGAGAAACCTTTTAATCTGGAGTCTTAGTACATGTTTGAATCAATGTGTAAATGTACAAACCCAATTCCAAGTTTGGCGCTTTGTAAAATGTAAATAAAGAGAAAATGGCGATTTAATTGCAAATCATGCAAACCCGTATTTCATGTTGTCTTTTGTAATATTTTTAATTAAAGACGGGTTTGCATGATTTGCAAATCATTGCATTTTTTTTTAAATTTTATTTATTTATTTACAATTTAAACAGCATCCCAATTATTTTTGGAAACGTAGATATAAATGAGCACCATTGTTTCACATGTTTACTAATCTGAATCTGCCTAAAATCACACTTCACTGCTCATAACTACTGATTATCAAGCCGATCTGCAGTTTGCTCATCTCCCACTAGATGTAAGCAGTGATACACAGACCTGCCACAAATTCATACAGTACCTTCAGAAGCACTGACATACTGTTGTCATTCACACGCACGCACGCACACACACGCACGCACACACACACACACACACACACACACACACACACACACACACACAGTCTTTGCACAAACCTAGAATGCCTTCTGTTGTCAAAGTTGGTCCTTTTAGTCGACAAGACAATTAAAAGTTTGACAGAGCTTTTGTAGAGAAAACAGGAAAAAGAAGGCAGAGGAATCCCTGCAGAGCAGAGAAAAGGGGATGAATCAATAGCCATTACCTTTCATATACAGGCTACCTCTCTCCGGAACATGGAGAGTAAATTTAATGGTTCTTTTGTGTGTGTTTGTGTGTGTTTTTCTGCTACACAAGTGGCCTGAATTTGCAGTTCGGCTATTGTTGCTAAGTGCAGGCATTTCTATTGGTCCTCTAATAACTTCTTCAAGCACCTGAATGTGTGTGCACTGTATACATATGTACAGTATATGTTTGTACTTGTTAAAATGCCAGGTTCACAACCATCTTATGAACTTTGGTTCACCTCAGAAGCCGAGGGCGGCGCAGAAAATGATGAAGAAGATGCGGCCAGCGCACGTGTACGGTGTGGCTCATTTTTGTTGGTGAATGCACAACATAACTGAGCTTCCATAACTGTGGACCTATGAACGACAGTGTTCAGACAGACATGAGTGGCAGTCAAGATCTGTGGGAACCTGCAACACACACCAAGTTGTGTAAATTTGTCTCTAATAAGAGTCAGACTAGTGAGCTGGATCATTTGTTTTCTAATGAATGAGATGTTGCTAAGAGAAAGGAATACGTCTTTCTTACAAATGTCATTAGCATTAATGAAGCACTGAGACTGCATAGCATCAAAGATGCATGCAGAAGATTTGAACATGCAAACATGAGCAAACATGTAGAAAAACAGACAGAAGTTGAAAAAAAAAACACAACAAAATCACAACTTAAAAAGTAATAATGTGAAAAAAATTTAACGTGTACCTGTCCGGCATTTGTTGGTGTAGTACAGGCAAATTCAGAAAGGGGGAGACAAAAACAAGAGTCGACAGCCATGCTAGTCTGTCTGTGAGGCTTTACAAAGACGCAGCACTGCTTTTAGATGCATCATAAAAAAATCAATAGAAGAATTAACTACACTTGAAAGCTGACGCGCTAAGGAAAAGAAAATGAAATAACCTCGGCACAATCTGATGAAAGATGTGCCGAGGCCAGTCCCGACAAAGTGAAGCTGATCAAGAACACCTCAACTCCTGAATGCAAAACGACTTGGGAAGGCACTTCATTCCCAATCAACACACCGCAGTGGCGCTGCAGAAGCTGAGGCAATGAAAGTGTGATGTGACCCTGTTGAAGAATGAACTGTAGCACCTGCACTGAAACACCATGACGTCAACGCAGTTGTGAAATTGTCAGTGGAGCGTGAAAGCACAGCGATAAGGAAAAAGTGTGAGCTTTGGGTGAAACAGCACAATGCTAAAGTACAAACGGAGAAAAAAAAGTCATGAGGATTTTATTTGGGTCGTTTTTGAGATTCTATTCACAAGAAGCAACGCGTTTACTTTACGATAAAACATAATATTACTCCTCAATATCCGTTTATTGATCCTCCATGAGCTACACAAAGACCAGGCCGCAAATGCCGGTTTGTCGTCTAATATCATCAATAGCGCAACAAGCTTTAAAAATGAATACCCACTCACTACATTCAAAAGTTGATGGAGGAGAAAGTTCATGGTTCAACTGTGATAATACTATTTGATATTGACTGAGAAATTTGATCACTTTTTCACCGTTGCAGTCGTCTTTGCGTCTTTCTGTTGTTTGCAATGTGGCGTCTAATCTCACAGCGCCACAAACGTAATGTTGTCTTCTTCTCCACCATTTATGGTGGTTGGCAAACAGCTTTTAGGTGCATTACTGCCACCTACTGGTGATAAGATGAGGGAAGTAAGACAAGAGGATAGTCGCTTAAACTATTTGGCTTTTTATTTTTAATGACCAATCCTTAGAAAATACATTAAAAAAAAAACCCATAATTTTCAAGACATGGCAAAAAGCTGTGACCTCCAACAATGCTCTGAATTTCAGCTAAGATTCAACAAGCGTAAAGTGTCTTTAATGATCCGAGCTGAAAGGCTGTGTTTAGCTACACAGGTGTTTTCATTTAAGTGCTTACAGTAGTTGTCAAAATACTTGACTGAAAGCCAAAAATGTCAGCCTCCGGCACTTTAAGAAATGTCAGAGGATCACCAAAGTCAGTAGGATGTATTCTTGGGAGACCATAAATCTTTGTAAAAAAAAAAAAAAAAATGTCATGGCAATTTCCCCAAAAGCATTTGAAACATATTGGTCTGGACTCACTGACCACAACAGGCTGAAATTCCCTTCCCTTGAGCCTGTCAAGAAGCCCAAACTTCCAGCAGTCAACTCAAATATAAAATGTCCCAGTCATGCTAAAGAAAACACTAAACACGTGCAGATGTGTGGGAAACCCAGCTCCACTCCTTATGGTGAAGTGACTGAGGGTGTCGGGGTGCGCACACAGTCCAAGAGCACAAAAAGGAGATGACAGCAAATAAAGTGGCCTGTCAAAGAAATGCTGAAAATCTGTTTGAGAGGCTTTCTGCTGAAGAGATAAAAAAAAAAAAAAAAAAAAAAAACAGAGGAAAGCTGGACTCCTGAGGCGGTTAAAAGATCAACCGTTGATCCCGAATCATACACGGCGCGAACTCCAGATGAAGAGTCCACAAAACGGAAAAATCTCTTTGGACAGTGAATGAGCCACGAGAATCCCGGGAAAAGACAGAGAACTGGAATCAAAACATGCTGGTAATACAGGAACAAAAACCTAACCGCGTCACGCAGAGAGACATGTGTGGTCCTCTGACGCAGGCAGGACCTCGAACCCTGCAGTGGGAGTAAGAAAATCAGAGTCGGGGCTGCTGGAGGCCTTTGTCACTCGACTGTAAGCGACTGTGGCCAAGTTGCATCAACCACGACTTGAAATTGAAGCCCAGTTGTCCTTGTTGTCCGAGTACTTGTACTCTGTGCAATGACAATAAAGTTGAATCTGAATCTGAATCTGAATCTATGTTGAAGTAGCTTAACCCTCCTGTCGTCCTCGGGTCAAAATGACCCGCAGCTGTGTTCAACCAAGTTCTATTTTATTTCTATATTTTTATATTTTCTGGGATCATCGGTCATCATTCTTTAAAGAAACCCTCACAGCCTCCTTGTCACCAATGATCCCAAAAAATATGAAAATAAAATAGAACTTGGTTGAACACAGCTGCAGGTCATTTTGACCCAAGGACGACAGGAGGGTTAAATTGCAGTATCACCGAGGATCACTTGAAGCTGCCTTAAAAAAGAATCTCGAGTGGAGCCCCATTTAAAAACAGTCCCAGTAAAATGCCATTTGGATGGTATTTAAGTTCAGTTTGTGTGTCATTAGCGGCTCTTAATGTCCATGTTGAATCGTCCAAACAGGGTCAGAGTGCGCGGTTTGTTTGCTGCATGAAGTTGGTTCAGTTTGGTGGTAAAACCTCGAGCTAATTGAGCTCGTCACATGAAGCGATTGGAAATGGTCTGAAAACCAAGCAGCTAACTCAGCAAATACATTCAAATCTTTAAGTTAGAAATGTTATGCAACTAGTTACTTTTATAAACTCTTGTTACATAGCCAACATGAACATTGACAGTTGTTTGCTTACTAGTTGAGAAGAAACATGTATACACGTCTTCAACATAACTTCAAAACAGTTGTTTTTTTTCTTCACATATATGGGTAATTTAAGTACATTTTTGAAGGCTCAATACTCAAAACTTGACATATTGTACCTTCGAGTGTCATGAGTATTTTCTCTTTTCTTTTTGTGGTTGAGGGCTGTCATAGAAATCCATGAGCGAAAGGTTTTATTCTTGTATCTTGTCATTTACATGCAGATATCATAGAGAAGTCTATATCCTCCATCATCTGACGGCACAATGCTGTAGCGTGCACAGCCTGCCTCACTAAGATATAAACACATAGTAGGAAATAGGCTCGAACAACAGTACGCGGATGAATAAATGGTTAAATCTTGTTGAAACTATTTTTCCTATATTTATTTTCCTATATTTATTTATACTTGTTTTCCTTTGTGAGAAATCAAAGATGCAGTTCTCTGTCCTCCTCCTCACTGTCTTTCTTTGCTCTTCCCTCCCTTGCTGCTCTGGGGGCGGCAGCGGCGGCGGCGGCGGCGTCGTGTCTGACGCCCCAAGTTGCCCGTCATGCAGAGGAGCGCACGTGCGGAGCGACTCACGTGCGGTGGCAGACAGACACTCGCGCTCTGTGTAGGAGAGTCATCCCGAGCTAAATATAGCTCACCGGTGGAGGAGGGAGAGGAGCCGGAGAAGACTACAGTGGAGATAAATAGAAACTTTGGGGGTATTTTTACCTCACAAGTCCCTCTGCTGCAGCATCACACCCGTGTCTTCTTCCCTGTAAAAATTTATTTATAAGTCTATTTTTTTTTATATATATATATATATTTTTTTTTTATCTGGGTTCACTCTTCCTAGTATCTAAACTCTCCTTTTTTTTATATATATATATTTTTTTAATTAATTTTTTTTACAAGTTGACTAGTGTTCTTTCTACAAGCAAGCCAAGACTCGGGACACTTATAATGATATAAATAGGAAGCACATTTGTCACATCACCACTTCCTGTCAGGTACACTGTGAGTTCCACTTTGTTCGGACGAATCGCTGCACTCACTTTACCTCATAACAACCAGAGACGGCAGTCCTGAATGAATGTTAGCCACGCAGGCATCACTGTTACCATAGCAACCAATATTTTTACCCATTAACCCTGTAACTCGTGCACAGACTCGGTCATTCACTCCCTCCCTCATTCATTAAATCAACTCATTAATCCAGTCATTCATTACAGTTTCTATGGTTCTGTTTCTTTTTCTCTGTTCTCTCTGCCTCACATGCACAGATATAAATATGTATGTATAATTTTGATATACTATTGAGGACACTGCTTTGACTTACACTGGGTGGCCAAGAAAAATAGAAACCAGCATATATTTTAAAGAAATTCTATAAATAATTCCAGAAATATATCCTGGCTTTGTGAAGCGGAGTCGGAGGAGTATCGATTCAACCCTGTGGTAATTAATTGTGGCTGTTCGGCTTTAAGTCTCCCTAATACCAATAAATAAGCAGTATAGAAACATTTAATAATGGCACATTGTACTGTAGCACGTGCATGTGTTTAGATAATGAATGGTTATACAGTAAAACACAGTTGTACTTGTATTAAATCCGTCTTCATAGGTGAAATTGTTGGAAAATTCTCTATGATAAACGGTTACTGTTTATTGTTGTATGTTGCCATACTGTTTTAAACCAATTAAATAATTGCATAAGTCACCTTATATGTTAGAGAATAATAAATACATATCTTTAATAATTGTACACCACTTACAAATGTTAAATGGGGGAACTTAAAATACATTGTTACAATAGGTCTAATATTTGTGCTCCTCCATATATTCAAATTAGGTGGACAAACTATCTGAGGCACATTTTGATGTAATGAATGACATCAATCAACCAATCGGTGTGCTGCATGTACACCTAATCAGACAGTTATTAAGACTATTGAATAGACCTTTGACCATGTAGCGCTCGCTCTAAATTAACTGGTGCAATTAGGTTCAGACTTTAGGAGAGAGTATTAAGTGCCAAGCTGGATAAAGAAGCGCTGTACGTGTCGCTGTCGTAAGTTCCAACTCGCCGTTTACAAGTCAGAAATAAGCAATTAGAATTAAATGACCATTTCATGCTCGTTCTCCTGTCTGACAACAGAAACAGAAAAATATGTAAATGAGAACAACTAAATGGTGAATCTGGCTGTATTACAACACAGTATGGGTAATTACAGACAACAGGAGGGGGCTGAGGGTTAATGGACTAGCTGTAGCCCACTCATAGTCGACTAAATCGAGAAGACGACGCTCTGTCATCTCTAATTTCCTCCGTGATCACGGCTTTCAAAAGGGGATGAAGCCAATCACACTGCAGTTATCGTTAACCTGTATTCAAGCCGAGTTTGACAGATAATAAAACAAGATTTTAGACCTGTTCACCTTGGCCGTCTGTCCTACTCGTTACCAAAGTTGTTGTTTGTCATCATCTTGGAAAGACGACCAAGAAGAGAACATTTAGCTGCTTCCATGTTGCTCAGGTGTTTCTCTGTGGGCACAGGTCTCAACAAACAAAAAAAACATGACGTGAAAGCACCACGAGGAAACGGGTCGTTTCACATGAAAACATCATTCTCAAATGTAAGACTCCGAGTCAAGTCATACACGACCACCAGATGACGCGTGAAGCGGCTCCGTTTACTGAAAGAAGTCAGTGAAAAGCATTCAAAAGCTCAGAAAACTAGTAGGTGGACATTTAAAATAAGAGTTTGACCCCGGGAGTCAGGAGTGCACATCGATTCTCGAACGGAAAGTCGAGCAGCAAAAACTCAACGATTTATGTGTTGCAGAGTTCTTGCAGTGAATTGCATTACATCCTGCAGATCTTTCTCTTCGTGGTCAAACTTCAGCGCGGTCTCATTACAATGGGTGCAAGTGAGACAAGTAAAATCGTGTCACTGAACACTGTGTAGGCATCAGCAACGTAAACCGAAGTGCGGGAAAAACAAACGTTATGTGTGCGTGACCCCATTTTACACATCAGCTTTGAATCCCGTGACGAGCTGCCAAACTGTCCTCACAACAACAGTTCGCTGCCAATCCCCACAATGTAGTCAAACAAGTTTGCACGCAAGTTTGCACGCATACAGTTGTATGTCTGAAGACATTCATAGACACACTGCGTCCTAAACCTAAACCTATTTCTAGCGTGAGCCGGAAGACCAAGTCTTAACCCTCAAACAGACCTTTGAAGGTTGTTCAGAAAGGGACGACTTGCAAAAAAGTCCTCATAAACCCAAAATTTCCTCAAAGTGGTCCTCACAAAGATACACACACACACACACACACACACGCACACACACACACACACACACACACACACACACACACAAATAAAAGTCAGAACTTCCTTTCAGGGGTTTTGATGATATTTTCTGCAGCAGTCCATCTATGTTTCCTGTGCAGGAGTATGTTTTTTTTTTTCTTCTCTCCCCCTCAGCTCTACTTGCTGACAGAGACGGAGATCGAAGGGATTTAATGAAGGCTACCCGGTTGGCTGAGGCGGGAAATGACATGGGGAAAATGGCTGGGAGATATGCGAACAAGCAGTAATCACTGCAATTATTATTACTATTTTCAGAATTGCTGCTTTTGATTTCAGCTCTCTGCAGCACACTCAGTCCCTTGTGTGCGTGTGACATGACTAAACTATTCAACTCTTCTATTAAGAGTCCCCAGTTGGACATAAACCTTTAATCTGTCACAGTGATTCCTGATGCCAAGGCCATCCACGCTCTACAAGCATAATGGAGAGAAGAGTTCTTTTCGCTCATCTCCGTATCTCTTACTTCTTTTTTTTTGTTCCATATTTACAACTCGCCCCTCTTGTTCCATCATGTCCCGCTTTCATATCCCTCCACCACCAACATCCCCCCCCCCCTCCTCTTATCCTGGCATTCAATTGACATTACTTTTAATAGAAGAGACTGTGGCATCAGAGCTGACAGTGGTAACAGAGTGGCTGCTGATCAGTATCTATGGCTTCTTTAATGCTTAATTCCAGCAATCTGTCTCTACATTCACTCCTCACTTGTCCATCACACGTGTCTTTCTCTCAATCTCACTGACTCTGGCTTTTTTTCCGGTGCATTTACAATCGTGCCTATTTCTGTCCTTCTCCGAACTCGTGTTCGGTTCCCTTCTCTGTCTTTCTCCTCCACCGTCTCATATCTCTCCACTTCATCCCTCCAGATCAAGTGGCTTAACTGTTCTCTGTCACTCATGTGGCAGCCTCAGCCAGAAGACACTTTGTTAATAATATACTGAAGCCATCGATTGAAATGTTACCTGAAGGGAACCAAAAGACATTATATTACTTTTTAATGTCAGGCAAAGATAGCAAACTGGTCTGGTCAGACACGGCTGATTCGCCAGTCTGATGTTGAGTGCCAACATTTGTAATGGCAGTAATTCATTCTACGATAAGCAGAGGGTGAATGGCACCTACAGCTTTACTAAAATTAGGCAACTTTCCTAATACAACTCCACACCTACAACACATGATTTACATCCAATAACGGTGTGAGTGGATTCTGCCACAGAACAGCAACGAATTACGCCACTTTATAGATGATTAAGATCTTTCCCTGACTTTAATCAGTGTTTCTGTTTGGTATCCTAATCTCTTGAAATTGTTTTAATTGCTTAAATCTGTACCTTAACATATGCTATTTGCATGAACACTATTTTTTTCCCAAGTCCACCTGCAGATTTTATAGAAAGCAAGAATTGTTCTTAAAAATTTGCTAATCACAGGACTTCATCGGTTCCACTTGTAAACACCAGCATCTGTTGCCTCCAGACTCAGTTTTATCTCAGCACTTGAGTCATAGGCTGCTCTTCACGTTGACATATTTATAGTACAGAATTATACAATGACTGTCGACGGTGATCACATACTACGTCAGCGTTCCTCCATCCCGTACAGGTCATAGTTCATTCATGTGAACACTCCCCTTCGTGCAGCCTTACTACATTTTTTTTTTTTCCCCAAACTCTTTAGGAGGGATTCTCATGTCTCATGAGAAGTGTCTGCCTCTTGTGGCTTGCTGCGTTTGGTCTCCATCTAAATGTATCCAATGCAAAATACATACACTCCTTCCAGCAACCCCCCACTGAGTTAACAGAAGATGTAAATTGTGTCCGGCAGCCTCATCAAACATGAATGGCACTTCCGAAGATACTGGGGCCGATGTAACGGCACGTTGTTTTAGACATTGTTAAATCTCTAATGGGGCTTCTTCTTGGTTTTCTCAAGTGGTCGCAGTAAGCTTGAGTTATGGGCCAGCAGGCAGTTCAGTGCTATATAACAGAACAGCGTGACTGACTGACACCGTCGGCTCTTTTAGTCCAGCACTTGGTTGCCATTTCCCGTTCCTCGATTGAGATTTATCTCTCCTCCTTAGTGTCCCCATCTCCCATTCCTCTTTGCTGACCAGCTGAATTGCCCTTATCCCTGTCCCCTGCGGCACAGTAATAATTGGATGAACAGAACGGCACCATCCAGATTGTGTGCGTGGAGCATACATGCTACATTAATTGGCCAAATTTCATGTGGACTAAGTGGGCTTACAATGTTTGTTTACATGTGGATGCTGCCGCGGCATCACGCAGACCGGATTTAGCAGGCTCAGTGGGATACGTTTACATTAAATCCCGTCATAATCTCCATATAGATGGACCGCTATCTCACCAATCCTCTTCCTCTTCCCATCCTTTCTCCCTGTTCCCCAAAACCCTGTGTTAGCATTTCCGTTTTTATCTAACTTATTGATTCAACCCAGTGAAGTAATCGTCAGATTTGCCTCCTGGGAGACGCTGTACTGTGACTCTGTAGCGGCACAAAGGGCTTTTCATGCCACACGCCTCTCAGTACTGGAACAATTACTTGATTAAAAGGAATAATTCAACATTTGGCTGGTTAGCTTAGATTATAGCATTAAGATTGGAGAACTCACTAATTAAAACATTATATCTTGATTGTTAAATTTGAACAAAAAAAAACCAAAGGGTACAAACAACAAGGGAGTTTTGTGTCCGACTAATTTTTGTCTCCAGAAAGTCGCCGCATTTGGTGTAGAAATAGTGCTAATTATCTCTTTTGTGTTGCTGTCCGATGTTTCAGTAAAGAAAGTCACAGTGTCTGAAAATAATATTTGGATGTGGCTGTGCTGTCAGCTCCACCATTATGCTTTCCCCCTACAATGTTTTCCACCCCACAATGCTTCACTTCAAGGGTGAGCTAGGAAAGGGAAGCCTTATCTAGCTCAGCCTCTTTTGACAAAAATTGATGTACCCTTTCATGTTATCGTTTTTTTTTTTTTTTTTTTCTTCCATTAACGTCACTGAAAGTCCATTTTTACTTCCGTTTTCATTTCTACCCGACATTTACCCATCCTTCCTAAAAACCTACTGATTATTTTATTTTTTTCCATCTCATTCAGCCTCTCACCTAATCTCTTCTTTTCATACACACATGTACTTGCAGAGAAAGAGTCCAACTTGCTGTTTGCCAGTCGTGACATGACCTCTTTCATCTCCTCTGCCAGCTGTATGAAGTCCTTTCCCCCACTGTGCCACTTTAATCTGTTATATGTCATTTCAATCTAATCTGTTGGCCTTTTACGTGAGGAGTCCACACAGGGAAGGCTGAGGCCTTTTTATTTTCTTTCTTTTTAGGAATCCAACAATTGAAGACACAGCTGTCATACTGTGATGAAGTGATGTTGTCTGTTCATCCTTCAAGTCAATACTCAGTAAGTGTTTCCACCAAAGTTGTGAATACACACACACACGCACGCACGCACACACACACACACGCACACACACACACACACACACACACACACACACACACACACACACACACACACACACACACACACACACACACACACACACACACACACACTTTATAACCCTCTGCAATCCTCTATCCACCTACACACCTCTGAAGTAGAAGATGGCTTGATGAACAGCTAATTATCAGTACTACAATTTCCCCAAAAATCACTTGTATTCAGACTGTGCTCTCAACCAAACCTTCTACTTTCTTGTCTTTCCTGCAGGTATTCTCTGCTCCTCACATCCAGTTGTGTGTCTGTTTTGTCAGGATCTGCATGCCAACGCATCCCTCCCTTCAAATGTGAATTACCGCCTTCAGTTGATGAAATAACAAACATATCATTAACTATAATTTGCTCTGCTGCAGCAAAGTCCTTGAAATCATGCAAACCCATTACAGCAGTGAGCCTTCAGTCTTCATGTTAGGAGTAATTATTCTTTCTTGTACATCTGTAACAAGAACACATTTTTGTTTCAGCAAACGTTTGAGGAGCAGCCAGACAAATTGAATTCATCGCCACCACCACATGTCACTGTTATCAAATATCATTAAATTCATCATATCTGTATGTGTACAAGTGTTAACCGATCAAAAACTAAGAAAAAACAGCTTGTGTGAGACTGTCCACTCCGTGTGGGCGACATGGTCCTAAAATATTCATCACATTATTACAGGGTATTTCTTCATTAAAGATATTCTTGGCAAAGATGACAAAATACTGAAAAAATATTTTATCATTAAAATAATAATTTAAAAAAATTAAACATACCGCTGCAGCAAAAGAAGTGTTAATAGTTTTATGTCAACATTAAAGTTAACAGTTTGCCTATAAATATTAAGAAAAAAACTAAACATCTCTCAATTAAGTCTAGTTCTGTAGTTTGTAAACAACAACAGCGGCTTCAAATGAAATTCTGACTGTATAAAACACAGCGGCTTTCAGCCACACTTCTTGTTGCGGTGCATAAGTTACACACATAAACAAATAGCGCAACACCTTTGGTGTTACAAGTACCGCAGCGAACCTGTGCACACGTGGGCCTGTGCAAGGTTAAGCTGTGGCTTTGCTTTTTAAGGCTGCGTGAGCACTGTTCCTACGGTGGCAAGTTTACATACAATAGTCAATAATACATAATTCAGTTGCTTTAATGTAATAAAGTCAACAAATGTAACCCTGCTGTTTTGAACAGTTGCTCTGCGCTATTTATCTACGGCTATCTATGTCTACGTATTGAAAAACAATTATGTTCCGCTGTAAAAACTATATCTTCGAGACGTCAAAGACGTCATACAACATGTTCCCTTTCAACTCTCAATACTTGGCGTTGTCTCTCTTAACCACGAGGATCGGTCCCTGACCGTGGCCAAATAGCTGTCCACAGCATTGCTCGAGGCAGTTACAATCGATGCTTTATGTTAAGACTAGATCACGTGGCCGCTCGTATGTGAAAGGAGTTTTCTCTGCGATGACCTCGGAGGAACTTAACAGTGCAGTTCTCGTGTTAGCATCTTTCATCTGGTTTTGGTTCTCTGCGTTTGCTCGCTCCCACTGCTCTTGGAGAGTGATTCATGACTCCATCATGCAGCAGCTCGCAAGGACATACAAAATACCAACTGGCTCGTGTACACAGTGAAGCACTTAGCAGCTAAAGAGCTAGATGTTTCCCTCCGAAGGTCAAAGGCATGACTCCAAATGAATGCTAATGTTCAATGTTCAAATCTGCTGGACGTGTAAATAAGCAACTTTCTTGGTGGCATGTTTGTTTAAAAAAAAAAAAAAAAAAATCTATTACTGCAGGTTTAAATCTATCCATGCTTGAATAACGGCTTGACACCTGATCGGAAGGTCTGAGCTCTTGTTGACAGTGCTCTTAGTTTGGCTGACAGTGACGGTCCTCCCGGGTTTCGAAAAAAGGAAACTGTAGGATGAATTCAAGCTATTGTGAAATCACACAGTTGCAGAGCATCTCTGGGAAAGCGTCCAGTTGCGCCGGCTTTTATTTTATCTTCTCACAGATGGCTCCAGAAAAAAGGCAGCTTGCCTCAGACCTTTGAGTTGAAGCTGTTGAATTAGTTCAGGTATTTTTGGCTATATTCACATGTGAAGATTTAAAAAAATGTAAGTGCTGAAACCAGACAGCAGAGCTGAGGATGAGGCTGAACTACAAAGCAAAGATCAATCTTCATCCTAATCCTGATTAATTATTGTACTGAATTTATAATAATACAATCTGGGGGGTTTAGAACCCCCTTCATGTCTATTTTATATTTCTACTGTACATGAGATGAGCGCGGCCATGATTGTCTTGACACGATTGATTTTGTTAAATAGATAGATAGATAGATAGATAGATAGATAGATAGATAGATAGATAGATAGATAGATAGATAGATAGATAGATAGATAGATAGATAGATAGATAGATACTTTATAATCCCTAAGGGGAATTTTTTTTTCAGCATTATAGGTACAGGAAAGCAATAAAACAACAGTAAAAAGTATTAAATATTAAAAAATGCACAGTATATACAATAAATAGAATAAAATAAAATAGAATAATTAAATTAAAACGAACTAAACAATAATGCAAAGTTTTCTTTTTTTTTAAATATTTAAACAAACAAGAAAAACAGACAACGGTGTTATTGTTGTGTGATGGATTTTGCCAGAGGTGAGTTATTGTACAGTCTTATTGCAGCGGGCAGGAATGATCTCCTGTATCAGGAATGATGTCCTTGTGACAGCGGAGCTGGAGGAATCTTTTGGAGAACGTCCTCCTCTGTCCCTGCAGCAGGTGGTGGAGAGGGTGGTCAGGATTATCCAACATGGATAATAGTTTCCTCAGCGTCCTCCTCTCCACCACCTTTTCCAGGCTGTCCAGATTGCAGCCGATGATGGAGCCGGCCTTCTCAACCAGTTTGTTAACTCTGTTGGTGTCGCCGGCTCCAATGCTGGTAACATGTGATACCGAGTAACTCAAGCACCAGGAACAAGAACAAGATGTAACTATTATCTCTTGCATGCGATTTATGTTTGCAAAGAACTTCTTTAAAAAGCGAATTTATTTTCAAATGATCGTCGATGCGTTGCGAGACTGCATTTCAGCCGAAGCATTTATGCCCTCTTTTGCTCTCCACACGCACTAGTTACCCGCCAGCAAACCAAAGCCCGCTCAAATGTGATTGGTCAATACTAAATCGGATTTCAATCAGGCTACAAATGAAAACTGAAACTTTGTCCCACTTCCAACAAATTCCTTATTCAGAAACACAACTATGGCTTCTGTAAAACTGTTAAAGCATTGTGTTGCCAACGCACAACCCTTGTTGCACCGGCTATCTCCTCGAACCGCCATTTCTCCTGATGTTTTAGTTTTTTCTCGTGTTCTTCAGAGGACCACGCTCTGGCTCGTTGTTGTTGAGGGCCTGTGAAGTCCTCTAAAACATCATCTGTGCTTTTTACGCTATTTCACTTTCACCACGTGTATTTCGGGGATTTATGAATCATTTCGCATATCTTAAAAACAATGACATCATCTAAAACACACTCCTGCCCGCAGTCTCTGATTGGCCGTTATATTCCACATAGTCATGACTGGCGAACCCTCTTGGCCTGCAATGAACCCTTGCCCCGATATGAATAAGGAACAGGTGAGGAAATTGTGACCATATTTCACATTTGCTCAGATACTGAATTGGGTGTCCACCTTGAAAGTCTACAAAAGATTGTATTGATCTTCAGGTTAAAAAGGTCTAAGAAGGGACTACATTTTTAGCAATTTTGGATTCTTTGCAGCAACATCTATATGAAAAGAATTATTTACTGAACTACTTCTCTATCTGAATCGGCTTTATTGGCCAAATTCCTTTAATGTCCTCACTACATATATGACATGAATCTTGACAGACATGGATGCTAACTGCAACTGACCGGTGGAGGCAGACAACCCCGAGGCAGTAATTCTAGTCTTCTTTTATATTTTATTTATGTTGTTTATTTTCCTCTAAACTTTGTAGCACCATGAAGTGTCAAGTTCAACTCGCATAGATGCTTCAACAACAACAAAAAAAGAGAGAAATATAGTGCACCTATAGAAACAAATAATTCAAGAAGTCTCACTGTGAGGTCATGGTCCACGAGGAGGAAAAAAAACCCTCTTCTCAGCAAAGGTTGTTGCAGTAATGTGCAAGTGCCTTGCAATATTAAAGCATTTTTCTTATATGCTTGGAACTCAAGGTGTGCTTGACAATTTTCTCACATAGACTGCTCTCTGCCTCAGTTTATGCTACGTGGAGTGAAACCACGTCCGTGCGTCCATCTTGCCATTTATCCCACTTCCAGTGAGCACGCCCTTACAGAAATCCTCAATTTAATGATTTGCTTTAACCGGACGGTGATTTGAAAAAGAGCTTCTTTTTTTTTTCTCTTCCACTTTGAGCACAGATGCCACTAGCACCTCTGTATTCTTCTTTTTCACCTTTGCCGGACCGGTTTCCGATCCCACCAGCCTCTTCTTTTTACTCTCATTTTGAAAACACATCTGTTGCCCTCCATGTACACAAGAGACACGGGGCCCTTTGTTGATACTCAAGTGGTATCAAACTGATGGCACTGTGTGGTATCTGCCGCTACGTTAATGGACTGTGTGAGTAACGTGGACATATCAATGTCGGTCCCTTTGTGAAAACAGAGCTGGGGGGGGGGGGGGTTTAGCTCCGGATTAATGTTCATTCTGATAAAACACAGACAACCCATCTTTTCCATTCCGCTGGTAATCCCTGGCCTTTCTAATCCCCGCTGTCACTCCTGCAGACAAGCCTCAGAAGGAATCAAAGTACATTGCCAACTCTTCATCACTCTTCCTTTAGTGCTCCTCTACACATTTCACCTGCCCATGACCTTCCCGTCTTCTTCACAGCTTCCAATCTCAGAACAATCGATCGTGTAAGTATTGGATAATGTGCGTTTGCATTAACAAACAGCTCCAACGACACAACATGCTGCAAACTGATTGTCTTTCTCACACACACGCACACACACACACGCACACTGCACTGTGCACGAGCTGTACAAAAAAAAAAAAAAAAAAAACTACTCACAAGCCATATTTCTTTCACCGCACAGACACGCACGCGCGCACACTACACTGCGCGCGTAATTTGAGATAGACTACACACTCCACTCTCACTGGACAAAGTCAGACAGACCCGAAAATAATGCAACATTTTGCGTAATAGTCATGAAAGCCGAGGCTGGCTTTCAGAAAGTGAGTGAAAAGCGTGGCTTACCTTGGCGAAGTCTTCCAGGCTGAACATCCTGAGACTCGTGTCCTCCCACTCAGTTGCGCATTTTCGGGTTAAAGTCAGTCTCAAACGGCGGCCGGGCCTTTCTTTTCTGGAGCTCTGCTCGTCTTTGAAAAGTGAATTCTTGCACATTTTCGTGGAAGTGCCAAAATGTTTAAGAGCATTCACTTGAAGATCAGATGTGAGGATGTGCTGGGTTCATTCCCACAAGTAAGAAAAGCCAAAACTCCTGAGACCTCCTGGTAGCGCTAAATCAGTCTAGTCTTTCAGCACCTTGCTCTCACCGACACGTTTTTTAAACGGTCATGACAACAAACCAAACCAGGAGGTCAAAGGTCAAGCACTGGACCAATTAGCATGCTATTTCCTCAAACGTGACCTTAAAATTATTTAATTTTTTTAAATTTTAATTTACATATCAACCAAGTTGTTATGGAAGCGTAATGCTGCCACGCCAGAAAAAGTAAACATATCACTATCACGTTATACGTGAAAAGTTTGTTATCACGATTTTTTTTTTTTTTTTTTTTTATCACAACATATAAACTCATCACGTTATAGCAAAAAAACTAAGTTAAGAGTATACTGACTTTGAGGTGGATGTTATACAAAAGACGTCACAACAGTTAAAGCACATTGGAGTGTATGCCCATTTTTGTAGTAAGTCAAATCTAATTGTGTGAAAAAATAAATTTGTTCAAACATACAGGCCAAAATTTTTTGGTCTAATTGAAAGTCATAGCATCGATCAATCGATTGAATTGATTTGATTATTTGCTCATCTGTAATTCAATATATAGGCCTATTATACTGAAAGAGCGGGTGCATAATGAATATACTTCTTGAAGCAATTTAAGGTATATTTTGATACTATTAGTGAACATCGTATGTGCTCATACTCTACTTGTAAGAGAATATTTCCACTTCGACCACTGCCAAGTCTTCTTGGTAATGGACTAATACCCACCTTTTCAGGCTGCATTGGTCTTATTCTTCAGTCCATACCTGAATTCCATGGACGGTTTTTACAAGAGTCTAAATGAACCAAACTAAATGTTTAAACCGAGCTGCTTAGGTGTGGAGGCTTCCTTTGCAGTCCTTTGCACTCAGTGCTTCACCTAATTAATGTGGCTTTTTTTTTTTTGTAGGTGGAGCTGTAACAACCACTTAACCACTTCTGCCTGCAGAGCTTTCATGGACACATTTTGCAGTCAATGCAAAGTGGACAGTAGCTGTAATATATGTAGTAGTAAGTAACAGGAAAAAACACTGCACCTTAAAATTGTATCCAGCTTTATTAGTATAATAACAACATTTCAAGGTTCGCCTGCATTATTCATCTAAGACGTTTGCATGGTAGATTTAAAAATAATTTGTCAGAGCAGCATATTGCCTGGAAAAAATGGAAAGATCCCTTCCCTGTATTCGACATACACATCCTACACAACCTGAATATGCATCATTACATTACAGATTCACAAGAACACAAGGAGCTAAATAAAAATAGCAACAAAATGCTTTGGGAAATTAAAATTCAGAGTTAAAAGTGTGCAAACAATTACAAGAACGTCATTATAACCTTTGCTAATGATCTCCAAAATATCAATTTCAAAATAAACAATACCTGTTTCTTTCCCTGCTGAAGATTCTCACAAAGAAATCCGACCAGGTAGCAAAAAACTTCCCCCACATAGTTTGAAGTGCAATGTTGATTTCTTCAGTAATCCAACAATAATCCAGAAAAGAAAAAAAACAAAACATGTATCATAAAAAAAAAAATCATTTTTCCATATTTTAACAGACAAGTGTCTTCATCAGTGCTTCACTCTTCACTTTATTATACAGTAGCTTGTAATAAAGGATTTTTTTTTTTTTTTTTAATTAAACATGTTGGTTGAATAAAGCACATTAAGTCAATTTTGTCAAGCTGTCTCTTCCTCTGCTTCCTTGCTGGTGATAGATGTCCCATAGGCTGAACTTGCATCGCTTGTGCGAGGAAGGGGATGCTTGTATTTCAACCAAAATTCAACTAGTTCTCTCGATTTCACCACTTGATCACTATCCGGCTCGGAGTTCACTGCGGTTGGAAAAAACATCTGAATGGTGAAGCAGTACAATAATGAACCAGACAAAAATGACAGAAGTTACCTGATTTATTCACCTGAAGCACTGAAGAAATGTCTCCCACCCGCCTGTTCCACGACCACTTCTTTTCTGCTCCACTCTCTCCATCAGTTCCCTCCATAAGTGAAGAATGTCAGCTTGTGCACCCTCTTCATTTCCTGCTTCAAAACCGGTCTTTAACGGGTCTTCAAGTTGTTCCGTTTCTTCTTTTAAACCTTTAGACTTCTGACCTTCACTCACTAAAAAAATATAGGAGTCATGTTTATTATAGAAGGTATAAAATACATTTAAAATACTGCTAACATATAATGGGACACATGGCTCCGAGAAAATAATGTGATTTGCACGGGTTGGATTAGGTAATGTTAGGTAAACAACTCAAGAAAACACTTGAATATGATGAATAATTCACACATTTGCATTTGTCACAGCAGGAAAAACGTGTCATTAATAACACAGGGCTCCAGACTTGTGCCACCAAGTCTGTTTCAAATTTATTTTTGAAATTTTAAAGTAGATCAAATCTGTAAAAACTGATCTCTGAGATTTTCAGAGAGAAAAATTCCCTTAAAGTGGCTTAGATGTAACTCGACCACCTTTGCTTTCGTTCACACATGGAGATCTGTCAATATGCAAATAGTCCCCGTTTTGTGATCTCCTTGGCTGTGTGCTCATCTTTGTTTTCAGCTGATTTGTCACCTTTGTCCTCCTCCGGCTGTACATCATCTGTTTCATGGTGGGCACTGAATAAAAATGAACTGTTTCCCGCCACCATCTCTTCCATCTTCTCCAGCAGCTCAGTTACCTGCTCATCGGCTTCACTCGTATTGTCCAAGACATGATACCTGCTTGCACATTTCTCAACAAGCCAGCGGAGATCCTTTCCTTCACTTTCAATGTGTTGCTCGATCGTTTCGTCCCCCAAAGTGTCCCCGAATGTAAACAGCACAATTACATGCCTCCACACTGTCTGTCCAAGTAGTCTCAGGTTGCTCTCTGTGACTATTCTTTGTTTGTCGGTAAATGACGTGTCAAGCGGCACTGCCGGCAGAAGGACATTTGGTGATGGAGAGCACAGAGACACTCCTTTTAACACCTTAGACTTCAAAACCAAAGGGGTAAACATGGCTGGGAAGAATTTCCACCATCCAGGAGTGTCCACGATGACAACATTACATTTCATTTAGCTGATGCTTTTATCCAAAGCGACTTACAATAAGTGCATTTCAACCATGAGGGTACAAAACCCAGAACAACAGGAATCAAGAAAATACAATTTCTTCAAGAAAGCCAAACTACAAAGTGCCATCAGCAAATGCCATTTTATGCTAACATCTCTTCCAGCCACCGCGTCACTTTGCTTTGAAGCACTCTTTGTTCTGCCAACCGATGGAAACACCTCAGCTCTCAAAATCCTGTTTCCTGAGGCACTCTTCCCGGAAAACATCCACCCCAACATCAGGATCCTCAGGCTGGGTGTTAGCTCTGCGTAAGAAGACAGATAGCCTGGTTACACTCAGCTCGACACTTTCGCAACTTCACCGTGTATGTGCACATGAAGGCTTGAATGCAAAACAAAACAATGCTAAACAAATAGCTCTACACCCCTGCTGACAACACTAAAATGTGGCTAAAAGCTCTGAAAAAATTTTTACAATTCAATTGAATGTCCCCAAAAAGCCAAGAATGAAAATTAAACCATTGCTACTGATTGTGGTAAATTTGTACTTTTGGAAAAACAGGCAACCGAAAGGTTGACTCAGGGCAATAAACTACGATGTCATTTGTGATGGCCGAGTGCAAAGATAAAACCTTTTACAACATGCTTATGACTTTAAACAAACTCAATTTACCTGTCAGGAGACCTCTGAGTTTCTGCCTTTGTTGCTGTGACTGCAGACGTCGCTCCTCCGCTTGCCTGTCCACTTCCTCACTCCTCGCCTCGACACTGTGCAGCAGCGTGCTGTCAAGTCTCATAATGCCCGTTTTCTGCCACCACGGAGTCAATCTTCTCAAACAGCTGTTTGACCCCGTTGTCGCTGCCTGTGCCATCATCACACACCCTGAGATATCTGTTACCACAGGCCTCCAGGAGCACCCGCAGCGGTGCACCTTCACACTTGGATCGCTTCTGTTTTGAAAAGTTCTGAACTATCGCAGAGGGAACATCCTCGCAGCCACCCGGGCGCTCTCACCAAACAACACTCTTCTCCCGCGTACTTCTCCCTCTCCCTTCTCACAACGGGACGTTGCATCTTTAGGATCAAACGCCTGTCTTCCCAGGATGATACTTCCAACGAGACATTTCCGTGAGCTTTTTGATCTCACGAGCACTGCATTCAGTTCTGACAGAAAGAGTGAGACAGAGAAACATGAAGACAAAAATACTTGAAGACAGACTGACTGTTTCCTCTCATTTATTGAAGGATAGGACAAATGTAGCTTTCTTAATTTTTTTTCTGGAAAATAAATTACAAATAAGGTTTCTAGCGGGTTTTATTTCCTTCGTGTCTTGTTGCTGACTACCTCGAGTACTTAGTGAATCTGTCTTTTGTTTGTAGCTGCCTCCTCTGTCATCTGTGTTAAAATGACCCACAGTATATTTTCATGAAAATTTGAGATCAGTGGTGTTCCTGTCTCAGTCATTAAGACCTCCTCATTCTTTGCTGTGCGTAACAACAGAATAACATGATCGGTAGTTTTCCATTCTCAGATCAACTGTAACACTAAATTCACTGACAAACAAAGCATAAAGTATGAAACAGCCGCACAGCAGTAAATCCTCTCTTCGTGAGAATCATAATGTTCAGTTGTTATTCAATATGAATCGGAGAGGAGTTGGTGTATTTAAATGTTCGTTTTGGAGACAGTAATTTGTGGTTCTGTTGAACTGCACTTGGTTATACTCAGAGGTGTTCCTAATATTGTGCCCGTCCCATTTAAATGATTGGGTTCTCAAAATTAAATAATTAGGAACAGACCTGATGAGTGTGCACAGACGGACATAACAAGTGCAAATTCCAGAGAGGGAACATGAGCTCACATGATGGATTCAAAACAATGATATGAATCATATGCTTCAGCCTTCAAAGTTACCTGATCTCGATGCAGCTGAACAGATATGGTGGATTTTGAACAATGTTATCAGGCATCACCATTTTCAGAGCAGAAAATGAGGATGAAACTTGTGTGCCGGAGCATCAAAAGAGGGCTGAGGCGAAGCGCGCGCGCACACACACACACACACACACACACACACACACGAGAAGACAACCATATTTTTCAGCTGCAAGAATATGACTTTAAATCCAACGTAAAGTTCACATTCTTCTGCAACAACAGACCTACTTTTATAAATAAATTATATTTTGATTTGAGTGAGAGCTTACATGCACATGTGTGGAACAGATTAGATGATTGTGAGTCTGTAGGCGGTCGTGTCCTAGAAACTCCGACATTATCGCTGGTATGTTGTTGAACTGGTTGATTTGGATTGACTCCAGATCCCAGAGCAGCTTACAAGTGTCAGCCTCTACCTGCTGCCTCTGCCAGCTCCCTTATGCAACCAAAATAATAGGAACACACACACAGCTTTTATCCTCTGTGAGCAGAATACGCTGGATATCCTTCTTTTTAATGGCTGCTACATGTCATACCATCACGCCAGAAGGCGCGTACAGAGAACCCGCCAGCATGACCAGTTGGTCCCTGTTATCAAACACAGACTTGCATACTGAGGACATTAAACAACACACATTGGTTGCTTTGTGAAAATCCTCCCTATGCCCGCTTGGAAATGTGTAGAATTATACATTAGCATAATTTGTACAGTAAACCTCCCTCGGGGGTTACACGTTGACAAACACAGGATGTTTCCTGTGACCAGTGTTCCTGTGACCATCCTCCCCCGTTATGCTGATGTGGAGGTTCGGTGTGTATGATTTTTATGGATCTATAGCCTGAAACTAAGAAGCGTTGTTTTTTTGAATGAGTTGCTTCATATCTACAGAGGGAGGAGGTCCTCTTCCTGGAAGTCCCCATGTTGCGCTGCAACAGCTGACGTGTCGGTAGTCTTCTTCGGAGATTGAAAAAGGATCAAAGAGTCTCTGAGCTGTCCTCGGTTTGTGAATGGCCTGCTCCTGTAAAGAAAGAGCATTCTGTGCTCTCGAACGGAGGACAGAAGTTGTCACTCAAGGGGTCAATTTAGTTGTTACTATTGCGATCCGGGAGAAAGAGCTCTATTTTTGTTATTTCCTGGGAAAAAATAGCTCGTAAAAGCAGAGATATGAGTCATGCTGTATCGTCAACCTACATCTACTCATAAATTGCCTGTGTCACCCTTTGTATCCGCACACTGACAAAGCAACAGGAGCTGGTGCACCTGCTGGACTTGTTTACCACAACAGATTTAAAGGATGCTGACTTTCCCTGTTTCATTTTACCTCCAGTATCTCCTGAGTGGCCACAGGTGTGTGAGTGAGGACCCAAAGCCAGAAATTCTAAAACAACAATAACGCCTGGTGTGCTTTGCTGTTAAAAGTATTAACGCTTTTGAACGTGAGCCTCAGAGACAACGCACTTTTCCACAGCAAACCCGGCGCCTGAGTTTGAACGTGTCAAAAAGCGGTCAGGGTTTGGCTCAGTAATGTCTGACAGAAGTAGCTCATTGCAGTCTGTGGTCCTGCCTCCTCCCCGCTGCCATGAAAACCCTTCTCATTTCCCCACCTGATGGCTCTTGAGAATCAGACGAGAGCCAATCAAACTGGCAGGCCACTGTTGCACAAAAACCTCATCGTGCTAAATTGGGGACGTTTCGCAGTGACAGAGGAAATTGATGTTTAAGGTCAAAGAATGCTTGAAACCTCACGAAACGTGGCACATACAACCGGCGTGGTGAGGCGACACATCTGATGTGTTTTGCGTGTGGGCGTGGCCAAATGGCTCGCTAGCGCACCCTAAACTGCAGACCCGGCATCTAGTTTCACCTACATGCATCAAATTTGTTGGACATGTCTATAACACAAGAGATGTACAAAACGTCTCTTGGCAGCATGACCTCAACTAAACAGGAAGTCTGCCATTTTGAATTTAGTTGCCATTTTTGTCTATGCGTGTTGTATTTTAACGAATTCCTCCTACAGACTTTGACGTACCGACCTGAAATTTGTTCTGTCCTATCTTAACACCTGGGAGATGAAAAGTTATCAAAAGAATTTGTTTTCATCAAACGGTGTGCCCGTGGCATGGTGGCCATTTTGAGCGTCTTGCCATGAAACTATAAGTTGCTGTAACATTTATGTACATATTCCGATCTTCCTCAAACATTACATCTTTAATAACAGTCCCACTCTGAAGACACCTGTATGGTAATATTCGCTCATAGTCATAGCGCCCCCTGCTGACAACAGGAAACGAGAAAAAAATGTAAACTGCAAGCGGGGATATGCGGTCCCTCGCACGCTGCCCGCGGCCCCGACCTGCTGGATCCCCGACGTGCACCGTGCAAGGGCCTGTGTTTAGTGGACGACCTGCTCCACCACCACCTGAGGCACGGATGCCCTGGAGGAGCTGCAGAATGCAAATGTTTAAATCAGTTGGACCGAAAATTTAACAGCCTTTAGCCCGCCAGCTGTCGAGCATAAAGTCTGTGTGATGTCTGACTGAGCCCATGTTTCAGCAGAGCAGACGACTGTCTGGAGAAATCACAGCGAGTGAGTGGTTCATCTGTCTGTGCTTGTAAAACCAGGGTAACGATAAAAAAAAAAACTTTCATTATTAACAGATATTATTAAATAAAATAATTCCAAAATAAGCTGAGTCATTGCTACAGGCTCATGTTTATGCTTTAATTTACTGGTATACCAGCTTTAGTTAAAATATTTGTAGTGTACATGTTAATGTACAAGTTAATATGTGAACCATTTACTTTGATTAAATATTGCTTAATAGACTCATTTGGATATTTAAGTAGACACATTGTTATTTGACATGTAATACAACAAGCTAACATGCAATATCCTGCAGTGACTTGTCCGACCTTAAATTGGGTCACTGGATTTTAAGCTAATCATAATTATTCTCAACTCTGACCTGCTGCACGGACAACGTGGGACCGCAGGATTAAAAAATAACCTGTATAACCTGAACCGGAATCAGGAGTGGAGGATGGAACGGACGAGGGGGGATCATGGCACACAGAGTGGTATTGTTTTCGCCCTTTGTATTAGTTGTGTTGTTTGTGTAATGCTGCTGTTGTGTAAGTCCAGACCCAGATTCTGATCCTCTTAATATCAGCCAGAACACTGCATATTTTGTGGGTCTTGTCGATGCCAGAGGGCCATGCTGCTTGCAAATCCACTGGACACACACTCAGTGCTCTGAGAATAAAAATACACAACACCCATGCAGGAAGGATGTGTTTGTTTGTTAGCGAGTTCAGGGAGAAGGAAAGGGGATAGAAGTTAAATTGTTAAACATGTTGCAACCAACTCACATGCACTTCAAATGTGTGTGTGTGACTATTTGTATAGTGTATATTTGGTGGAGAAATCCCTGAAAGTAAATAAATGATATAGTATAGTGCAAGAAGAGAGGCAGCTGTGCATAAAGCACGGTGACCCCAAGTACACTTGGGTCAAGCCTGGAAAAGCTGGTAGATACTCTTTACACACAAGATTCTGTCAATCACATTTTCATTTGAACCAATCACATCTTTCTCCGGAGACAAAAAACGAAATTTCCACAGGGTTAAATTTGATCTGCTGTCTCCAAGAATTTCCTCATAGCAACCCTTTGCATTCCAGATGTGAGTTCAACAGACTGAGTTTAAGGGAATTAAAGAGGCAGTTATGCTATATTATGCAGCAATAAATAGCATTAGAGACACATTATTGTTGAAAGCATAAGGCTATGGAAAAGGTAGTTATATGAACAATAAATTGGATTATAGGGTCACTGGTTAGTGTGCCTGAATGTGCAAAGACTAAACACAAGCCTGAAGGCAAATGGAGTGCTGGAATAAGGAGAACAAAGGGAGGTTAGGGAAGCAACGATGTCATTCTAAGAGAGGCATCATAAGACCTTGCACTTCCTTCCAGCGTGAACTTCTGTTGTTTACAATTGCCGACTGTTCCCAAACCATCACTGAGCACCGTTATTCTTTCTGCATCCATGGGGGGAGGGCGCTCGCAACTAAATGTCATCTTGGATCTGTGGAAGTGAAAGGAAGGGTCTCTCCTTCTCTCTCTGTAACTCAACTCACCTTTTGTACCCGCTCAGAAGTCATGACAGAGAAATACGTGCTCCTCTGGTCTCTGTCAGGGCTGTCGTCTCTCCTCCTATTATTACGACCGAGTGGAAACCTACAGTGACGTCACCCATTGGTTCGTAAGCTGCCGTTTGGAAGCCTCGAGTCTGGCATTTTGGCCGTCACCATCTCGGTTTTTTTTGGAACCAAACGTGACCAGGGAGCTGGGGATGAGGACACTATGCCCGCCCACCTTTACGAGAAACCTGACTGCGCCCCAGGCCTGTCAATCAAACCGGTCACATCCTCAAACATAGCTGTCTATGAAGTCTAATATCCAATTAATTATGAAATTATGTTCAGAGCTATGACCAGAACACTAATCAGCAATAGTGAATTTAGCAAATGACACCATAATCACTGTTTCACTTTTTATTTCATGAGAAAAGTTGGTGCTTTTAGAATGGTATTTTGTTTTTTTAGAAACCTAGTGGTGCTCAGTGGTACTGCACTTTAAAACACTTCGTTATTAATTGGCTTCACTTTTCACTTTCATACACAGAGTACGATTATGATCCATAGTTATGCTTTATTGTTAAGACACCCGTAGTGGCCGTACGAGACAGAATATTTACTCAAATGCTGTACTTAAGTACAATTTACAATTACAATTTATTCTCACTTTTTTCTCTCATTTTCTGCCCATCTCGCTTTCATGTATTTGGATCGAAACATTACATTACATTACATTACATTTCATCTAGCTGACGCTTTTATCCAAAGTGACTTACAATAAGTGCATTACAACCGTGAGGGTACAAAACCCAGGACAACAAGAATCAAGAAAATACAATTTCTTCAAGAAAGCCAAACTACAAAGTGCTAAAAGTAAGTGCCACGTTAAGCGCTACTAGAGTGCTACCTATTCAAGGTAAAGTCGGAAGAGGTGTGTTTTTAGTTTGCGGCGGAAGATGTACAGAGTTTCCGCTGTCCTGATGTCGTTGGGGAGCTCATTCCACCATTTAGGAGCCAGGACAGCAAACAGTCGTGATTTTGTAGAGTATTTAGCTCGCAGTGAGGGAGCAGCAAGCCGATTGGTAGATGCAGAGCGGAAGGAGCGGGCTGGGATGTAGGGTTGGACCATGTCCTGGATGTAGACTGGACCCGATCTGTTCACAGCACGGTACGCAAGTACCAATATTTTGAAACAGATGCGGACGGCTACTGGTAACCAGTGAAGGGAGTGGAGGAGCGGAGTAGTGGGAGTGAATGTAGGAGGTTAAAGACCAGTCGAGCTGCGGCATTCTGGATGAGGTGCAGAGGTCGGATGGCGCTAACAGGTAGACCTGCCAGGAGGGAGTTACGATAGTCCAGACGTGAGATGACCAGAGCCTTGATCAGAACCTGGACCAGAGCCTGGACCAGAACCTGCGCCGCCTTCTGAGTGAGAAGTGGACATATTCTCCTGATGTTGTGCAGCATGTATCTACATTACATAAACACATTGAATATCTGACCAAAGAAAAAAATCGCAATACATTTGAATCCCTCCACTATCAACCTGGTATCACAGTTCACCCACGTCACATGACATTTACGTTCATGTAAGTTTCACACTTTCAAAATGTGTAACTTTCACGCCTGAACAGCCCAAAGCGTAGCTATTTCACGTTTCGCTGTAGTGGACCGGCGTGCCTATTTCACGCTTTGCCGTTATACTGGGTTGTCCATTATCTAGCCATTTCTCCTGTCCTTCTTTGGTCTTTGCAACCTTGTGTTGTCCTTTGTCCTTTTCCCATTGATGCACTCCAAGTCCACAACTTCCCACAGTCCGAATGAGTTGGTCTCAGCAATACAATAAAGATATATTTGTATCTGTTATTGCGAAAAAATGCAAAAGATTATCATGAAACTGAGTTCTCTGAAGATTAAAAACTTTAAATAGATAATATAAGCCATATGGTTCAGAGACAAATGGTGAGTCTGTTGCATGAAAATGTTGAGTGTTAATTTTTTACAACTTACTTGTCTAACACTTTATTTACTGCCATTGCACAATAATTTTGCACTGTAGAATTATTTTTCTTGTGCATCAACAATCTCCACAGAACCTTGAAGGTTTTAGTTTTTATGTTTACATTGTACATTCATGCAGGCTCATATTTCCTGTGTGTATAGATGTTAATTTTGAATTCTGTGTGATATTAATCCACTGGATGCCTTAATTTTTTTCCGGGATCAATAAACTATCTTTATCTGGCGGAAGAAAGAGCAGAGAAAAACTGGGAAGGGGGGGGGGGGGGGATTACTTAGGAAGTATTGATATGAAGAAAAACTGCTCCATTGATTCCTTGAAATTAAATAAACAAACATAACAAAGGCCGTTTCTATCTATGCACGCACTAAAGACCAACTGACACACTCTGAGGCATCCCCGGAGCAGGGATTGGACGAGAAACAGAGAGAGAGTGCAAGTCTTTCCCACCCTTCCACAGCTGCTGTACTACCAGAGACTCTGTCGAGAGTGGGATATGAGCGCAGGGCGGCGATGATGACTGGCCACTTGGACTCTTAGACCACCTCATTTAGACTCAACACCTCTCGAGTCCACGTCTCTCAGCACATTTGCATTAACCACAGTCGACCTTGGATGGATTCTAGGCTCCTGATTGGATCGGGGATTCCGACACCGGACCCGACCGTCCGTGCACCCTGGAATATCAGCTCCATCAAACCGCATCGGCTCATGGAACTGTCTCCGGTCGCTACAACTGTAAGTACCCTCAACTCTCGTTTTGTTTTCTTTTCTTTTCGGCTACCTGAAGGACTACCCCCTCGGTTGTGCCTGGAGAGCTTCTGTGCGCTGAAGCGATGCGTAACCGCAGCAGAATCTGATCCAGAGCAGCCAAACACCAACTCACTACAGCTGGAGAAACAGGCAAAGAAACGCACAAGTTTCTGATTTTATGTCTTAGTTTCTATCCCGCCGTCATTCATAACGTGTGATAAATATCGTATAAGGTAGGTGTGTGTGTGTGAGCCAGAGATGTTAACTTTCTGGGAATGAATGAATCACACCATCCTCCCCTGCGCATCTACGCATCGTTCATTCACGGCAGGAGCTTTGCGCAAATGCAGTTATCTCTGTGGGTTCTTTAGCTTGTTCTCCAAAAGCTGCTGTGGGTGTAGTTATGTGTCACTACTGTAGTGAAAATGCGCGTTATTTTTTTGTTGTTCCATCATCTGTGCGCGTCAAATTGAACCTACCATTCATATCGTTTTCTTACACTAGGGGTACTACTTATAATTATTTTAATTTGTGGAGAGTTTAAGGACATCATCTCCTGTCAGAAATAATCTTGTAATAATCCAAGAGGGCAAATTGTGACTTTCCTTTGTGCCTAAATAACCTCAGATGAGCAAAACAGTCCAATTTGTTTCCTAATCTTAGTTACAGGCTGCAGCTCAGTTCAGATATTTATTGCCCCTCCAGAGGAATTCCTGTTTGCAGAAAGGCAGCATAAAAACAAAACAACTGCCTTGTCTGCCAGAAGTGATTTAAATTGTCTGCTTATGATTTAAATTTATTTATTTATTTTCTAATTTAATCATGCCACTTTCATCCATCTGCTGCCTCATTTACAAATGTTTACTTAAGCCCAAGATGTCTGTTACCATTTTGTATGGTTAATATTTTTGCTACCAAGTCTCTTGGATGAATCAGACTCCATCTCTCCCTGTCTCCCTCACTGTCTGAGAGTGGGATTACTTTACCCACAGCCCTCAGGGAAATCCTTTTACACAGATGTGTGGTGATGTATTCACCCCTGTACTGTATGTAGACCACAAAACACAAAAAAAAGAAAATACAATGTCTTAACCTTGCCCAGCAGGAGCCCAGACAGACCTTCAATAAGAACGATTTGAGAGAAAAAAAAAAAAAAAAAAACAGCTGTTTGAAAGCCATACTGAGAAACACATTGGTGCGCTGCTGCTGTAAATGTAGTTCAACAAGTGTGAATGGTTCAGTTTGGATTCTGACTTTGAAGCTCGGACCTGCAGGCTCCTCTCACTGTAGCTTTTGTGGTCTGGTGTTCATGGTGGGAGTGCTGGGAAAGCTGATACTTGAGCGGTGCTTTAGGGCAGCTTTTGCAGAGACAGATGGGATCTTCTACTTCAGAATAAGTGTGGTTTTCATTTCAATAGTCTCTAGGTTTTCTGTGTTGCGCTCTGAATTTATCTAACCTGTAATCTCAATTACAAAAATATGGACCCAATGTACGAGTGCGTGGAAGTGTGTATGCATTCACAAAAATGATGTGTCTGTGAGTGTTAATACGATCGTGTGTGTGCATAGAAGGATAGAGTGTGTGTCACAATGGGTGGCCCTTTGTGATCTTGTCATGCTGTGCAGTTGATTAGAAAGTGTTAGTGAGTATCAAAAGTTTGCCACATGTTTCAAATAACCGTTTCTGATAAGCTGATTAAGGACTTGCTTGTCAGTCGTGACAGATTCACTGAGCGGATAATCAGTTACTGCAGCATTCATCAGTAGGGATGTCAAGACGGGCGATACTTGGGGACCAAAATTCGGAAACGTGGCTGTATTTGTGTGCAGTGAAACTGAATGTACCGACGAAACGGCAGTTAAAAACTTGTGGAATTAAAGTGCAGCTGCAGCAACAAGTCTGCTGCGACATGCATTAAAAAAACAACAACAAAGAAGTCGGGTATGAACTGAAACACAAATCCAGACAGTTACTGACAAATACCGGCAATGTGCCGTGCGTCTTAAGTTTAGGCACCACAAACCAGGTGGTTATGGTTAAGTAAGGATCATGGTTTGGATTACTTAAAAGAAATCCACATTGACTTTTGTTTTGTCAATGGACTTGAACACCGGTCTTCCAGGTGAAAGTCCTGGGTTTGTTTAATCCAAATACCCCCGAAATCCTCTTTGCAGAATTTGTCACGTGACTTTTTCGACCCGCCTTGTCACGGCCAGTGTTTTGTGAACTGCAGTTCTGAAGCCTCACGTTCGGAACTTTGGCCGTTCCCATCCTGCCATTTTGGAGCCAGAAGTGACCATATTTGGCCGAGCTGGGGAGGAACGAGGGCTGGAAACCTGACTGCACCAGAGGCCTTTCAATCAAACAGACCGCCCCTCCCTAAATATACCGTTATACCACCTAACATCTAATTAAGGATGGAATTATTTTCAGATTGACCACCAGAAAACGAATGAGATGGGGGGACTTTAGTGAATGACACCATAGAAACTTGCGGAAAAAACTTACTGACTCTGTATTTATAGGTCATCATTGTAAATGAGAATTGGTTCTCAATTGATTTTACCTGGTTAAATAAAGGTCATATATTTCATGAGAGAATATAAATGGGAGTCTATGGACCCAACCCTTCGTGGCACTTGGCAATTTTGCAGTTTAACCTCAACATTAGGAGCAGCTTCCGTTCAGCTCTTTGGACTTGTGCATGGTACATTTTGACATAATTGTTATTTGCCATTGCTGGACTCTAAGTTGATACTAGGACAGTGTAAGAGTCCTTCTTGTTCCAATCACCACGTTTACCTGTGTGTAATGTCCTCGCTGGTACCTCAGCTGAAATGCTGAACAAGTTGGCTGAGTTTTAGAACATGCCGTTTCTTTTTTTAAATACTTGAAGGGTACATGCCACTGTTATTGTGATGTTTATATGTTTTCTTGGTATTCATTAAGCCAAAGCTGTTTATTTTTTTCATTCTTTTTGCACATTTTAGGCGGCTGTGCTTTGCAGTGCTGTAGAAATGCTCTGCCACAAGAAGAATTTCTTTTTTTTTTTTTTTAGTAGTTGAACACTACATCCTTCTCTTGTGCCTGGAATGTTTTTCAACAAAAAAAAAAAGTGTTGAGGTTGAAACACACTAATTTCATTAGTACATCTTTTTTTTTTTTTACCATGGAATCAGAATTGGCATCAAAAATTGTGGATTTTTGGTGGGATTGTCATTTCTTTTCAGGACAACCCTATTCGTCAATGCTGCTGAATCTCTGAGCGACTGAACAAAATGGGACATTACCATCCAAATATTAGAATGGACAGCAGTTTGGTTGTCTCTATTAGCATTCAGTAGACATACAGTTTGTGATTGAAGATTGAAATGAAGTCAGCCAAGAACTAAAAGAAGACTTGAGTTTTAATCATGCAAAGTAAAAGAAATAAAAACTTTGATTCCGGGATAATACTAACAAAGCAGCTCAGTATCAGGTAATCAGGTAGCATGTAATACACCAGTCAGTCCACTAGAAGATACCGCGCCTAGACGTGAGAAGTACATGAATGTATGTGAAGGAGGTCATGTGATGAAGGTCATGTGATGAAGGTCATGTGATGGAGGTCGTGTGAAGTATAAAGAGTGATAAAGTCCAAGCAGGGAGGTCACGGGTGGTTAGAAGGAGCAAACCCGGGACTTTGGAGACCGGGGTTAGAGTCCGTGTGAAAGCGAAGTGGATTTCTTTTATATAACATAAATAAGCCCCTTACGTGACGTAACATATTTCACTTGCTGAACGAATGACAAGTTACTTACTTGATGTGCGTAATGTAATCGATGTAAAATTACTTCTTTTGACCCAATCCATGATCTTTTGGTTTATACTGTCTAGTTACTGGAAATTAATGGGAACCTTCCAACCAATCAGAATCCAGAATTTGTGGTACCCATGGTACAGTACAGAATCCTCTTCTAGTCTTTTTATACGCAGTGAAGTTCCTCATTTACTGTTACTGCTTAATCACAAGTCACACTGAGTCCACGGCTCTCTGAGGCAATATGATATCTGCGTGATTACAGACTACAGATAATACAGACTGGTCTCTAATGAAAATGTTGTAAATTAACTAATACACTGATTAAAATAATGCTGTCAGTGGAAATACTCTTTATTTAGAGGGAACCCCCCCTCGGCTATGTTCATTAAATTAGTCATGGCTGGTTCAGAATTTAAAAAAAATTCAGAGTTATTATGTTACCCACAAATTCATCCGTGTGTGTGTGTGTGTGTGTGTGTGTGTGTGCGTGTGTGCGTGTGTGCGTGCATACGTGCATACGTGCGTGTGGCTTTATAAGATACAAACAAACAAATAGTCTTGGCAATTACAGTGCATGTGTTCAAATACACATATGTGCATAGCCGTCTGTTTACACGTATGTGTGTGTGTGTGTTTAATTCAAATTTAATTAGAACAAATGAGGATCTCTGGTCTTCTTTTCTTTTGCTCTGTCTCCAGAAATCTTCTTTATCTCTGATCTTCATTTTCCATCTCGCTCCATATTTTTGTCGTCGTCTGTTTTACAACACTGTGCTATTAGACAGCCAACAGACCATTTACATTTATATTACTTGCTCTCCACTGACGAGGGAAAAACCCCAGAACCGCTGGCACCCAGGCTTCAGTTCGTGCTCACAGACGTACAGCGTAGGAAGATGTTCCCATCTTTAAATCTCACAAAATAACATGGACTTCCGTGGCATGCTGTTCGCTGTGCCTCTCCGTCCTCCCGGCCATGTGATCGGCATTAATCTGGTGCTGAGCTGCTTGGACTGGCAGACAGGCGAAAACACAGGAAGCAGGAGGAAGGAAAAGAGTGAGCGAAAGGTTTTAGTGAACAGAGGAAGAGATGTGAAGAAGGGAATTAATACGGATTGTGAATGAACGGTGACAGTGGAAGCGAAGGAGACGAAGCAGGGAGAGAAGAAACAAGACTGGGGAGGAAATAAAGCAAAAGGGTGGGCGGGGGCCTTGAGTGCGATCCACCACATCACCGATGACGATGTCAGACTGGGTCTGAGTGTGTTTACATTACACACACACACACACACACGCTCCACATCTGCATACCAATTTGTCCCCTTTTTCAGTAATACACCCCCGTGCCCTTTTCACTCATTTGCTTACATAACCGCTCCATCGCTCGCACATTACGATCAAAACGTTTTCAATTTAGCAACGAGAGCTTGTGACTCTGCAGAAAAAATAGGACTATAGGACAAACATGCAGAAAACACACACACACACACACACATGCAGCACCCAAGATTAATGAAAGGAAATATGTGTTCCAGTTGAACGTCGGGGCAGCGGAGGAAGATTTAGCTCAGCTGAGGTAGTCCTGGTTCCTGTGTGTGTGTGTGTGTGTGTGTGTGTGTGTGTGTGTGTGTGTGTGTGTGTGTGTGTGTGTGTGTGTGTGTGTGTGTGTGTGTGTGTGTGTGTGTGTGTGTGTGTGTGTGTGTCTGCTCAAAAGAAACACAGGGGGAGACAAAAGAAAAGCATTCATGGGTGTGTAAGGATTTCTGATATAAATTCTGAAGTGTAGCTGTGTGCTTTCAGCAGCAGCTTCTCAAAAGAAATATGCTGCTGTCAAATGAAAACCTTTCACTGACTAGAAAACTCTGCTTTTATGGTTTCAAAAAAACACCCCAACCTTGATTTCATTTGAGCTTTGTTTCTATTTTAAATGGGAATGTGCAGCGGAGGAATTCAACTAAGTACATTTACTGAAGTCATTTTTATGCATAAATTTGATAAACTTGCAATTTTCTCCAATATTTCCTTTTTATGCGACTTTATACGTCCCCTCAGTTCAGTGTAATGTATTTAAATTTTGCTAATTCGAGAACAGCAACAGGATTTTCCTCCATGTTAATATCTGAAGGCATATGCACGCACATCTGCATTTGTAGAACTGACCGTGATTGGCCTAAAGACTCCGTCACAGGCTTTATTTTCAAAAGACTGATTAGAAAGCCAAGAGGAGGTGCACATGTCAAGGGTTCTCTCAGACCACTTTAGTTACAATATGCTGAAAGGTTATTACCGAGTTTTTGCTCAGTGATGCAAAAGATTAAAAAAAGAAGAAGAAAAGAAAACCTTCAGCTTTAAACAGCGTGCCAGTATTCAACTAAAGCAGGGGTGTCAAACATACGGCCCGCGGGCCGGATCCGGCCCGCCAGGGGGTCCAGCTCGGCCCGCCGGATGACTTTGCTAAGTGTGAAAATGACAGAAAGACATAAATTGTATTTCTATGAGAATATGGAGGTTTATGAGTACAAACGTTTTTTTTTTTTTTTTAATCGATCCAGTAATTGCTTCAAAAACAGCGTAAATGCGACGTCTGCTCCAGAGGAAGAAGCGCTCGGTGCCACAGGCAGCAGCGCTCGCTGCTCACTTACAAAGCGAGGGAATCTGCAGAGGAGAGCCGGGGCAGATAAACAGTGGGCTGATGTTGAGTTTTTGGTCTTTATGTTTCTAGTTTATTGTAGAAAGACCTTAAAACAGGGTTTATCATACAAAAAACTTCACCAATGATTTAAACAAAGAGAAATATTGTCGTTATGTATGCGTTATTATGCTATGATTTTACTGGTCTGGCCCACTTGAGATCAAAGTGGGCAGTACGTGGCCCCTTAACTAAAATGAGTTTGACACCCCTGAACTAAAGGAACAGAGTTCAGTGAATGTTGCGCCCTTGTTCGTAATATCCATTTTGGCATTGCGTCTTTTACTTATAATGACAAAAGAGTATAAATACATTTTCCGCCACTACATGATGATTTGACTCTGCCCATGATGAGCAATTTTGCTTAATCTTCTGTGTAAATGTGACTTTTCGAGCCCTGTCAATTACGGATACTGTAACCTTTGGTACCAGGAGCCTTTGTGGAGTTTCTTTGCTGGCCTTCAAACTACTGAAGCATAAAACATGGATGGATGCTTCCTCTCAGCTCTTCAAATAGGATGAGCTGCTTGGAGGGGATTCTTACTCTGTGTGGTAGAGGTCACTTAAAGTCACCTGAGAATATTTCAATGATGGTATGAGCCATACCACGAACATTTCAAAGCAGTTCTTATGTGTTATCCCAATTACTTTACAGGAAATCCAATCAAATATCATGCAAATGTGTGTTTTTGCAGTGTGTAGAGTTCATTAAGTGTGCGCTTCAGACAAAGTGGATTTTCTCTCCTGGGACGGTTTTATCTTTTACTAGCAGAAACAATTAGGTGCAACATTTGAGTGAGCACTCACCAAGCAGCAGCCACATCTTGAGTCATTATGGCCTCGTAGTTTTATTGCCTTAAATGCATGTGCTCATTTTCCATTTGGTATGTAACAGCTATTTCTGCTCCTAACATTTAATTAACCTTGAATTATCCTGAGTATTATGATATATTTGTCCTTTTCTCCTTAAATTTTCCATGTTCGTTCTAATTTTGATTCTGGGTGAAATTTTCCTCTGCATTTTCCAAGGCCTGCGAATTTTTAAATGTCATTTAGTCTCTAAGCAGTACAAATTTCCTTCGCAGCAGTCATGAAATCAGCACTGTTTTTGAACTATGCACGGCCATCCGACCACGACTTATTATCATGATTCTCATGCCACAGATTAACGATGTTCCTTCCTGTTTTCCGGCTGCCAGTGTTCCATGGTCCCAAACTACCCGTTCCCAACCGTAGACGTCCCCGACCACGCTCACTACACCATCGGCGTCGTCATCCTTGCCGTGGGCATCACGGGAATCCTTGGAAACTTCCTGGTCATATACGCGTTCTGCAGGTATTTCCATTTTAAATCAATTGCCTTTCACATTTTCGTACATATCTGTGATGACGCTACGACGGTTATTTAAACGTCCGTGTGTGTGTTTGTGTGCAGGAGCCGCAGCTTACGGACACCATCCAACATTTTCATTATCAATCTGGCAGTCACAGACTTCCTCATGTGTCTCACCCAGGCACCGGTCTTCTTCATCACCAGCATGCACAAAAAGTGGATCTTTGGAAAGCGAGGTAACACGTGCTCAACGTGACACTTATAATATGTTACACTTGTATTAACCACCTCAGAGTATCTCAGACAAGAACAGCCTGAACACAGCCTCATGATATTCTATGCGCTCCTTTTACACGTGTATTCACATTTATGCATCCACATTGTTAACATTTATGCACACACTTTAAATTACACAGGGACCCGTCTACCTATTGAGTGTTACATACAGCTCAATAAAGATTCTGTACAAACACACACACACACACACACACACACACACACACACACACACACACACACACACACACACACACACACACACACACACACGCCTGCCATCCTCTATCATGTCTTTCTGCCACGGTTGGAAAAACCAGCACCATAGGCTTACTCTGCGGTATTTAAATTCCATAGATCATGAAGACCGAGCACGAATGGGTGTTGATGGCGTGTTTTACATGAGTGTATTCAGAGGTTTACTGCAGCTCTACAGTACATCAGCATGCAACCTATTGGGAACGGAGAAAAGAGGCTCCACACTCCACTGATCAAACAGTGATAGTCAGAGCGCTGTGTTTTCCTTCGGGAGTTGTCCTGACCTTGATGAAGACAGCCAATCGCTGTCAGATCTGGAGCTCAAGTCTCATGGTAGTTACTGCGAGAAGATTCTCGCTTTTTTTTTTTAAACTTTTTTTTAATCTAACTCTCCCCAACCAACTATCCTTTTCAAAAGACAGAGAGATGCAGATAATAACAAGAGGTAAAAAAAAAACAAAGCCGGTAGATGGAAAGCATAAAAACCCAAAGAGCTTCGCCGTTTATTTGTGTTTATCCATCCATTTTCTGCCAGAATACCAAGAAGCCTAAATTCCCTCTGCGCTGTTCAGTAATGGGGCTCTTGAATAACAGTGTGCCTCTGGAGGTTGAAATGTGAGGAGGTAAACTGGATGATCTGTCAGTGTCCATTGAACACTTCTTGTAGCAGGGACATTCTTTTTCCCAAAGGACAAACTGGAGTGACTTCGGTGGTCCTCTGCTTTCTTCTCTAGTGACACCAAATGGACATTTCTCTTTTACACTGACACTTTTGAAACACTCAAATCCAGTGAAAATGACAATTAATGACAATCAGCTTTAGGAAGTTCAGGCGACATATCAACACTCAAACAATAGAAGAGGAAAAAGAACTGAAAAAGAAGCATGCCATAGATCATACATAGATGTATGTGTTTGTTTCATGCATTCATTTTAATAATATAACGGTTTCCTCGACACGCCACAAAAATGTTTTCACCTGCTGCAACCTTTAGTCTCTTTAGTGTGGAAGTCTGATGTTTAAGTCACATGCTTTATGTACATCCTGATTTATTAGTCTTTTAGATTTATATGTTGTTCCCATTTAACATTGTTACAGTTTGTTTTTACAGATGTAGCAACTTTTACTCCTCAGCCAACACTTCTCTTCAATATTTAACTATTTCTGGTGTTTCCACTAAGGTTTTTCTTTTCGGACACGAATTGAATTTTCACAAATGACGTAAATATTGATTAGTGCTTCCTAAATTATTTGCTCCTGGTAACTCTGCAGGACCTCAATAAACAATCTTCCCATTTCTGGGAGGTTTTTGTAAATGCTGCATATCTTGACTTGACAATGCTCTGAACTCCGAAAGACAAAATGCCCGAGGACTTTCCAATATTGTCCTTCTCCAGAGACCATCGGCTGTTCCTCGGGAGCCCGTCTGGACTTTATTAGCTTCAGTAATGTAAAAACGAGTGTCAAACACGCGATGCTGATGACGCGGTATTTGTTTGAGTTTCTTGCGCTTGGATGTGATGACTTGGCGCTGTGATTACGCAATGAGTGACAGGTCGATGGTAATCACACACAGCCTGCAGCGATAGCCCTGATAAAGGGATGACTGAGTGCTGGTATTACACTCAGCAGAGAGACTGACTCTAATGAGTCTTACATGTTAGAAGTCATGCCAGCACTTGTGTTTATCGCCGTGCACAGGACGTCAGCGTGCGTTAGCTTTGTTACTATATGTTCAGTATACATTAAATATTTAAACAATACTGTATTGTCTTTGTAGATTCCACACTCTCGATCCTCTACAGTTCCCTTCTGACAATCCCGACTCCTCCTTCACCTCGGGCTGCTCGTGTTTGTGTGGCTCAAAACACGGTCACGGTCAGGCTCCAGATCAAACTCCCAAGTCCATTAAACTTTTATTACATATTGTCTGAACCAAAGCATTAATTCCTCCATGTTGGCTCAGTTGGAGGACGAGTTAATCCTCCAAAGAATGAAGGGGAACTGGAGCACACTGATCAAGACACTGACTCCCGCCCTTGGACTCATGATCCAATAGATTTTGAAGTCCTGTCCAACCAATTATCCAATGGCATTTGTACACCTGGCAGGTTGAAAATATTTATTTGCCTGAACCGTGTTTCCAGAAGAATGAATCAACCTAGACAGGACACACAAATTTAAAGTAAGACTGCAGATGTGAAAATGTGTGTTAGATGTGTGTTGCTCGGTTAGATAGCTCGTTAAGAAATCACAATACTAATTTGTCAAAGAAATGAATGCTAATGTGGCATGTAACAAGTGTACACGTCCAAACCAATTAAACTGAACTGTGAAGCAGATGTGTAACAGATGTTCTCAAGTTAATTTGACTACAGCAAAAATAATGCAATAGATCGGTCACAGCAAAACAGCCCATATCGATCCAAAACCATGAGTTTTAAAAGTGAACAGTGACAGCACAGCTTTTGTGGAAGAGCTGAGGGAGGCACTGCCAGAAAGATGTGAGGTCAGGAGCATCACGGACAAGCCTATTCATCCTTCCTATCCGCTGCGTCTTTCTCCCTCACCTCACCTCTCCTCCCCAGGTTGCGAGATGTACGCCTTCTGCGGAGCGCTGTTCGGGATCTGCAGTATGATGACACTGATGGTGATTGCGGTGGACCGCTACGTGGTGATCACCAGGCCTCTGGCCTCCCTTGGGGCGATGTCTCGCAAGAAAGCTCTCAGCATTCTGGCTGCTGCCTGGGTCTATTCGATGGGCTGGAGCCTGCCCCCCTTCTTTGGTTGGAGTGAGTACAGCTGCATTCAGAGATGTGAAAAGCGAGTATTTATTTATCAGTGTGATTCCTCAGAGGGATGTAGCTTGTTGAGCTCTGTCTTAGTGCTTCTCTCTCTCTCTCTCACTGTTTTACTCGTGTCAGCACGTCACATTCCCGATGAAAGGTGTCTCTGCTGCGTCAGATAGATCTGGCTTTGCCTTTTGTCGACATGAAAATACATTTAATATAAAACCAGATATCAGAAGGCAGCTCACCTCCTGCTGACAACGTCTCGCTATTCGACGGGCTCCTGCTTTTCCTTTCACTGTATGAGCTCCCAAATGGGATCGTATACATTGCCGTCTGTTCGGTAAGTTTTCTGCTCCTTCCACCATCACAACAAATAATTAAAACTGTGTACCCAACTGCTAAAACTCAGGGAGCGCAACTCTTCACTTACGGTACAAGATGCCCGACCAGACAGGACTTCAATTACGGGAGGACCAATGAGCACAATACAAAAGATACTCACGCAGGCCGTCAAGTGGGTTGTGATAATCAAGGAAAAGTACAAGTAACTACATTAAATAATCTTATTCAACCAGTTTAAAATACCTCTAAAATGTCAGTAGACTACAAACAGACTAATATATAATAAATACAGTGCAAACGGTATGTGGATGCATTGCTCACATTTTGTTACCATCATTTTCATAGCGATTATTATGATTTTTTCGCAAACAATATTTTGCTGTTGTCAAGTAGTTTGTTTAATTGTGCGCAATCAATTATAGAGCCGAGTTGAGTAGATATCCTGTGGATTTCTATTTGCACATCTTACATCAAAGAGGTCTGTCTTCTACTTCAATCACCACCACCATGTCAGAAGGTCGGCCATATTGTCATAATCATACAGAACTCCTGGTACACACGTGTTTTTTTAAACTCATAAAACCCCTGTTGAATTTCCGTCACCCTCTGTTGCAGGAGCTGTTTTCCGCTAAAAAAAAAAAAAATTGTTTTGAGCCCCCAGCAGCACAACAACTTAACACAACATCCAATAAAAGCGACTTAATGCTTCCTTCCGTGTCTGTGTTTTTTAAAGCCTGCTGTGAAATGATATTTGGCAATCGTTACGTGCCTGTGTGTGTGTGGTTAGCGGTGTTCTGATGCGTAGGTGAAGACACTAGTGTGTCTTTTTGTGTTTTCTTTGAGGACTTTGAGTGAAATCAAGAATGCAGTTCCTTATAGAAAAAAGCCTGCGGCGCGCATACCAAACACTACGAGAGACGGCTCCAGCTACTTCCTCTGATGGATTTTGCATTTGGGTCGCTTGGTCCCAAGGCACTATATTAAAGCTTGAACGTGACAGGTGCTGTTAAATATAGGAGAATACCGCATACATTTGTATAGTGCAGTTTAATTTATGAGGAGTGCATGCGACGCAGATCTGCGATGGCAGAGTCGGTCAGTCGGTCTGACAGAACACCTTCTCAGCAACTATTTCATTCAAGGCCCTAAAATCTGATACAGACATTCGTAGTCCCCGAAGGAGAATATGTTCATGTATCGCCATGAAGCGGTCAGTAATTTAACATTCAGCACTTCAGCTCATGACAGAATACAAATGAAAGAATTCCAAAGAGTCTTGGTCTGAGGTCAGCTGTACTTTGACTAATGCGAACAGCTAGGACATGCTAATATTAACGTGGATTGGAAGGAGCAAAGTTTTCTCTCTCTCTCTCTCCCTCGCTGTCTTCGCATTTCATCAAAGCAATAATAAATATCAATAAAAGCGAGTGAGAGCGCTTCAGCGAGCATCCACTAAACGGAGTGCGACGTAACACTTCGGGGTAATAGTGACCCGTCAATGAACGTCCGGCTTGTTTTTTGTTTTTCCACTGAGAGGCTCAGATTCTTATTATAATTGTCTGACCACATTGTGAAAAAGATCCCTCACCCAAAACAGAGTTATTTTTTTACACAATAACTTTAGCTCACGATAAAATTCAGTCTGTGTGTCAGCAGTTCTCTCCACTCCTCGAGCATTTTTCTTCAGGCCAAAGTGCTTTGTTATAGGATTAACTCTCTTCTTTGAATGGCAGTACTCATCCCAGTCAAAATGGTCCCTGTCAATCTGATGGCTTCCGAAGCAAAGTGTATGGACAGAAGCGTAGGCATTCAATTGGAGCACAATGAGGCGTAACTTCAATGTGTGACCTCTCCAACAAAAGTAGACTACGAAAGCTGCACGATGTGCTGTGCAATATTTTGTTGGCACATTTCGGAAATGAACAAACATGAACTATTGTCTGTTTTTCTTTTCTTTTTTTTTAGCTCTAGCCAAAGGTAACAGTAATTCAATTTTCTTAAGAAAGCGGCGCTTTTTCTTGCTGTTGGCCATATGAAGCAATGCAGAGATGAAATGGCGCTCAGGAGGTGTAGTGCTCTTACATATATTTGTGTAATCAGCCAACCAAAATCTAAGTCCAAATTTTTGGTTTCACTGTGTGTGTGTGTGTGTGTGTGTGTGTGTGTGTGTGTGTGTGTGTGTGTGTGTGTGTGTGTGTGTGTGTGTGTGTGTGTGTGTGTGTGTGTGTGTGTGTGTGTGTGTGCGTGTGTGTTCGTGTTTCTTGGCTACGTGCAGTGACTCCTGACAAGCCATCAGAGAGACTGTGAAGTTTCATGGTGTGGCAAGCGATCACTTAAGAGGCTTTGTTCTCCCACAGGTGCCTACGTGCCCCAGGGTCTGATGACATCTTGTTCGTGGGACTACATGACGTTCACCCCTTCTGTCCGCTCCTATACCATGCTGCTCTTCACCTTCGTCTTCTTCATCCCTCTCTCTATCATCATCTTCTGCTACTGCTGCATCTTCAGAGCCATAAGACACACAACACGGTTGGTACATGCGCAGACGCGCGCACACGCACGCACGCACGCACGCACACACACACACACACACACAGTTTATCATTCTCCTACGTTCCTCCTCGTTCATCTAACGCACCAGAACATGCACTGATGAAGACATAAATGTCAGAGGTGTGTGCGTGATGATGTCTTGTTGATCAACGATGTGTCTGGGTCCTTCTATCGATTTCCACTAACGTCTCACTCAACCTGGACAGTAACGCTGCCCGCTCAGGAAACCCCAACAACGTAGGTGACGGGGGAAGATGTGTGTGCACGCACATATAACACACTGTATATCTAAGTTAATTAACCTGGCAGTAAAAAAAAAAAAAAAAAAAAAATGAACAGAAAATCATTCAGGCCTTCCAGAAAAAAAAAAAACAGACTCAAGTCAAAGTGCAAATTACGTTCACAAAAAAAAACCCTAAAAGGGCAACTTTCATACCTGTGGTGTCTGTACGTGACAGAGCGATAACAAAGATCAACTGTGAGGGGACCAGAGACTCCACTAAGAGGTTCCATAAAATGAAGAGTGAGTGGAAGATGGCCAAAATCGCACTCATCGTCATACTGCTGTTCGTCATCTCCTGGGCCCCTTACTCCTGTGCAGCTCTCACTGCATTTGCTGGGTAAGAGTGTGTGTTTCTGTGTGTGTGTGTGTGTGTCTTTGTGCACTTTGTCGACAACAGCTGAAGAGACATGTTTCACAGTCTGGTGATGTCTAAAACCCTCCGTAAGGACTGAAACGTGGTGAAGCACTATATTTTGGGTGGGTTTGATTCATAATAAATAGCAGAGAGTTTAGGATTGGAGATGTCATTAAAGCTGCCTCAGTCTTTAATGGATTACCAAGAAAATTTGTAACAAGCTCCAAGTTTATCTTCATTCTGGCTTGAACTGCAACGTCTGGTTGTTGTGGATAATTAATCTTACACTTAACAGCATTTTCCTACTGTAGGATTGGTTGGCAGTGGTTTTGTGAGATTTATACATAAAGAGTGAGTTAACCTAGTTCACAAAAAAACAAATCTCTAGTAGTGTCAAAGCATGTAAATACACATAGTTATATTTGCCCAGAGTTTGAGTTATCCTGCCTAGGAAAGAAAAGCTTGTTTGTGTTTTCCGCAGCATTAGAAAAAAATTCAAAAGGAACAAGGTTGGTTCTCAGGTAGGTTGGTGAATTGGTTCATGTGGCTCATATGTGTTTGGCTTTACAAGCCCAATAAAGCTGTTAGAAGGAGCCACCATCTTTTAGGTCACTTGGGAGGCTGCACCTTATTTTCATTTTTTTAAGATTTTGATACCCAATTTAATCTACTTTTTTTAATCTTTCCAATCTAGATGGGCGGTGTGATGAAACATTTTTCTGTGGTTTAAAAAAGTCATGTTTATAACTACCTTACACAGACTTTAAAGTGGCTATAATCTTACATTTACACAAACAATGGATCACATTACTAATCGTATGTGAAATGGGTCACTCATAGTTACAAATGGACAGAGAATGATCACCTGACTCCACAGTTCTGCCTTTCAGGAAGCTTTAAAATTACTTTTAACTGAACTTCGCTAACTCGCACCACTCTTCACACTCCACAGCAGCAGGCATGTGTTTTTAGTGGAAAAGACGTCAAAACACACTGCACATTACCTGCTCGACACCAAACTGTAGACATACAAAATAAGAGAGTGAGCAGTGAATGTGAAGTCACTTAATGGCCAAAACCTCTGCTCCAGAGAAATGATAATATCACTGTGTAAATACTAAAAAAAAAATATTAAAAGTAAAATGTCAGTGTTGTTTCCACGGATTATGGCCAAAAAAACAAAAACAAAAAAAATTCTGGAGGTAAATTCTCCACAGACTATGTGATAGTTTTCAATGAAATGTGTTGATGATCAGTCAAAATGTATAATGCTGTGAACACAATAGTTGTAATTTGATTCATATCCATTATAATAGTGTATGGAGATACCCAGGTATCCATGTAACGTCACATCACTTAAGATCACCAAAGAAAGTGTGTTTTTTAGGATGCAGCAACCCTTGTATGTTCCAAATCTTGATGTATTTCCTTTTGAAACAGTGTGATTGCTACAAGTCATCACCGAAGATGTTTTTCATTTAGTTTAAGTACTTATTTCATTGGATCTTTACACAAGAACATGAATCCAACATTGAATGCAGGTGTGATTGCGTGTCTCTACACTATTCCAGTGAATGCGACTGCTGATAACCTTGTCACACAAATGTGTCTCATTTCCTTCTTTCATTTTTCTTCTTGCCACCATCTGTGTCTCACCCGTCTCTTTTAGGTACGCTCACGTGTTGACACCCTATATGAACTCTGTTCCCGCTGTGATCGCCAAAGCGTCTGCGATCCACAACCCCATCATATATGCCATAACACATCCTAAATACAGGTAGGACTCAAGTGTTGACTTCCATTTACAGGAGCTTAAGATCATGTTCTTTGTCACTGTTGCAGTACAATGATGCCAAAGCGGCTGTTATATAAGGTGTCACTGGTTTGAAAGCCAAGTGTGAAGGTGATAGCCAAAACAAATAAAGAAACAACTTTTCAAAAAGCGGATTTTTCTTTTTAGCACCTCGGTAAAGTTTCTCATGCTGTACCTTTGCTTTACCCGCAGGCTCTGACACGCTTCAACTAAATTATGCTGCTTCCATGGCAATGTCAGTTATCTCTCCAAGTAAATATTGAATTTCATTTCAATCTGACAGCGGTCAAATTTGCTATTGCTCCTCTTCAACTTGTGGGTGGAAAGGGCAGTGAGTTCTGGGTTGCCAGGTTTGTCTGTGTCCAGCAGTAATCAATAGACAGGGTGTGATCACTCAGTCTATATTCAGTTCATGTCCTTTTCAGTTTGTGGTCACTTATTGTGGACCGATAGTCTGCCATTCAATATAGTATTAAATGTCGGAGCTGGGGTCACCGGCTTTAATGTGTTTATAGAGTGTGTGCTCTTTTTTTTATTTATCCTTATTAAATGGGTCATTGGCCTAAATCAGCTCGGCATCCAGGGATGTCAGGCAGCACCACACTTCACTATCATGTAATGAAACTGATTTGATTATGGATCTGAATGTGTTTCTCTCTCTCTCAGGTCAGCACTCAGCAGGTACATCCCCTACCTCGGGGCGTTGCTGTGTGTCACTGGCAGAGACCGCTTCAGCAGCAGCAGCTTCCAGTCCACCCGTCGGTCAACCCTCACCAGCCAGTCAGAGTCCAAAGGCCAAAGCAGGCCCCACACCTCCTCCCTGTCCGAGAGCGATTCAGTGAGTGTACCTCATATCTAATATGGTATGTCTCTGTCTTACACGTCATTCGACAAAAGCTTTGAATTATTGAGTTGTTGATATTAGCCCCGTGTGTCCGTGATTTCGTCTGTGCGTCGTCTCAGGCCCGCCTCTCGGACACAGAGGAGGACTGCTCGTCCCGACCACCTGTTAGTCGTCAGTTGTCCAGTGACGTCAAACAAATGCGGCATATCAGCCAGAGGTCAAAGGTGAGAGGTCACAACATGGGAGAGTTTGAGAGGACGGCTTCCCTCAAGCCCGCTGACCCGGTCGTATGTCACCTTTCACAGATCAATGTGAGTATGAAAGTCTGACTTCTGCAAATATAATGTTACTTTTATACTATACACACAAGAATATGTTCAATACACGATTTTGCAGTTTAAAAGTCATAGATCTCTTAACTCTATTACTTTAAGTGTCTGGTGTTTTCACACGGAGATGAAGGGTGCGACGGAGCTTAGTTTAACATTTCCCACAGTAGTTTTAGGATGTTTTTGATGGCAGGTTTTCCTTTTGTTTCGTCAGTACATCAAAGCTGATCTAAATCCTCTCCTCTTGAATTTGAGAAGTGAGGTCATGTTGTTTTGGAGTCTTGTTCAAGTCAATAGACATCATGTTTAGGATTGGTATTTCGTTGCATGTAACTCTACGAGGTCACGTTGGTTGGGGCCCTCCTCTCAAAATCCAGGCTACTTGCGGTTATGAACGGGACTCCTTGTGTAATTCAATGAGGTCATATTGCTGTGGGCCCCAGTAAGTATTGTTGATTGTCCTGTATGGTCTGACTTTGTGATTGTGTCTTTGATGACTATTTGTTGAAATTAAGGTTTCAGAGAGCAAAAGTAGCTCACAGACTTTTACATGACTTCCTAAAGGTGACATTTGTAAACTACTATTACTGGTATACATTACCATACACATGAAAGGAACTAGTGTTAGACAGCTGGGGGAGGGATTGGAGCATCAGTTATAACCATAACAAATGCCATCCCAATTTACATGTGTGGAATATGATTGCAGCAGCTATAAAAGTCATTCTGATCATTCTGATAGTAAAACATATAAAAATGGTTGGATCCATGGAAAAGTATCAATATTTATTGCTGTCAGCCACCCTGTACTTTCCTATAGTACCACTAGTAAGACAAATTGTATACATTATATTGTATACAATGGTTGAAATTGTATGGAGCATGTTGAGTGTGTGTATAGACTGTTTCATAGATGGTCTGGCAATTTTAGTAAAGTCAGAAAAACATACACCATCTATCGATGGATGGATGACAATTTCCCAGGAAACTCTTGGGATTTGCATGGAACTCAAACTACATCATGAATAACTGTCATACATAATCAGATTTAAGGGCCATGCAAATTACGTAGGTTTCCCAGGAGAAACAACAGAACAGGAGGGTGCTGGGAGACTGCCCTGAAATACAGGAGATAACCTACAAAAAAAAATGGGATTTGGCAGGTGTACCTTTGTGACAAGCCCAACATTAAACTTGTCTGTTGTCTTAAACGAGCTGATCATGTAACGTCAAGGAGGAGTTATTAACTCGTTCCTCACTACTTCATGGTTATCTGACAACTACTTCACCTGAAGTAAACGACATCATACAAAACCAACAAGTTGATACTGAGTTTATACAAATACTTCCTCTAGAAAAAAAACACCTCCAAAGACCCCAAAAAAGAGTAACTAATGATTAAATAATCAATGAGTGTTTACTAGTTTATGCCACTTAGTGTCTTGTTCAGAGTTAATCAGGAACGATTTATAGACTAATCATTACCTAATGATTCTTCTATACAGTCTCTTCCAGTCTGTTCTCTAATAACACGTCATTATCTCCTTTATTCTGACTTATTCTGGAGCTTCTCTCCCTTGTTGATTTAAAAATTGTCCGGTTGTCTCCGATGCATTCATATAAATAGATTAATGCTGTGAGGCCAAAGGAAAGTGTCAGGGCATTCTGGGACATCCACTATATGGAGCATTTCCATCTCCCGCTAATCATCTTAGTTCGCAGAAAAAACTCAAGTAACCCACTTGTATGTGCATTTGCAAACACACACATCCAGGCATACTGCCATGCAGTTCAGGTTCATTGAGGACTCCATTACAGCAGGTCCAAACACTAATCCAGTAATCTGGGATTTTCAGACTTAATCCACCGCTTGCATGATGCGACTCCGTGTTTCAACGTACTGCACTTGTTGGCAGACGAAGACGGCTGATTCTTTCGGAGCCTTTGACTTCCATCTGCTTCCATTTCTGGACAGCAGATGATGTTTAAAACACTGGACCATTGCTATTTAAAGATGGCGCCAAAGCGCACTTTCTCCTTCTGTTCGGAAAAGACCATTTGGCCATCTTGCTGTGGCCGCCATGAACAAACTGCGCTGTGAACCTTCGAAGGAAGTCACACACTGAGCAAGACAGTCGGAAGTTGGCCTACTCTTGGTTCCCAATCTATGTCAAAATCCCTAACTTTTACAGATTAATAAAATGCCCTTGTGCTAAGCAGGCAAGAAACAGCAATATTTCTGACACATGTCCCTCTGGTGCGCCGATATTGAAAGAAAATTAAAAACATGTCTAAATACTGGTTGCAGAAGCAATAATGATAATTAGCTCCCAACCCAATAAACTAAATTTGAAGTTTCTATTAGTTACCACCAATGCTACAAAACGTACACATTGACAATAACTAGCTAAGTAACATTATAGCCATATACATGGAAAATGAGTAGATTTTTATAAAAAGCAAATAAAATTTAAACATGCTTAAAAAAAAAAGATCAAATCCCCTGACCTTCCCTGTCTGAAAAAGGGTTGTTAAAATGTCCTGATATTCCATCAAATTCCCTGAGCTATGGGAACCCTGCCTACAGGTAGTATTGCACAACATAATCTGAGGCACATTGAAAAACAACTCCATTGATGACAACTTGGACAATTGCTAAGCAGCCTCATGACAATGGAAGGAAAGCAGTGAGGGAGATCAAACAGAAATATGGGGAGAAAGTGGAATCACAATTCCAACAGTGTGATCCTAGAAGTATGTGGCAAGGATTAAGATCAATGATGGATTATAAAATAACTCCTTCCTCCATAGTGAGAGCTGATGAGTCTCTTGTGGACGAGCTCAACACTATATATTCATGTATTGAGGCCAGCGTAAGCCGACAAGTGATCGCATTCAGACGGGGAAAAGCGGCTGTGGAGAAAGAGCACTGACTCTCCAAGCACAATGTCAAGAGGGAAGTTTAAGCGAGATAACAGCAGGAAGTCGTCAGGACCAGATGTTATCACAGGGCTGACCAGCTGGCACTGGTGTTTAACAGTGGTGTCCAACTCGTTCCTGGCCCGGTCTTTCATACCGACGTGTTTCAAGAAGTCCAGCATCATTCTCGAACCAAACGAACCGAGACCAGCCGCCTTATCTTCAAGAAGCACTCACATCTGTGGTGATGGAGTGATTCGAGAGGCTGCTGAAGGACTACATCAGCGCTTCCCCGTCCAGCGCGCTAGACCGCCAGCAGTCCAGCTATCGACCCAACAGATCAGGGATCCGCACTGCCCTATCCCGCCAGGACAACAGAAAGGAGAATTATCTGAGATGGCCGTTCACTGATTATATTTCAGCTTCCGACACCACAATCCCCTCCAAACTCATTACCACACTCCGGTATCTGGGACTAAACACCTACCTGTGCGTCCCTGGCTTTCTTACCAGCGGTAGTACAAGAAAGTACAGGTGGCTGACAGCAAGTGCCTTCCAGGGATCCAACACTGAGATTAAAAGGTGTAAAACTGTCTTCGTCTGTCACGCGCATTGATTTCATTGACCCTCTCTTGTTATTCATTTTTGAGGGCCAGGTCAACCACAGGTATTCTTGCAGCGTGCTAGTTCCATGACGGGTTGTCTCCTTGGTATTTTCTGTAATGCACTGGGCTGTACTGAGAGTAGGCATATGACATGAGCGTGAGTTTGTGACATCACAAACTTACAGGATTGCAAACGGCACAGTTGCTGAATATATATATATACATATATATATATATAAAGATCTCTTGAGCATAACTAACACTAAATGACTGTGTTTATTACTGTTCAGACTCCGACAGAGCCTGAGGACATCTCCATGTCGGACATCAGTCCGCACCCAACCAGCCGCCTGCCTGCTACTGTAAGAATTCACCTGTCATCCATCTTTCTCCTTGTGCAGGAGATGAGGCATGTTATTTTTTTTATATCAACAAAATCAGCAAATACCAGAAAAAGTGATGCCAACAAATTTATTCTATAAATAAATACTGTAAAAATACGTCTGAATTACCCAGCCCGTTCTCATTGAACTGCCCGGGTGCCTTAGGTTCAGGACCACATTATGGTTTGGCTAATAAATACGTTACTTAATTAACTAACGTTACGTATGTCACGTAGCTTCTTTTATTTACGTTATGTTTGATAAATATGTTACGTTTGATAAATCAGTGCTGATTTTTTTTCTCTTACATGGATACAAACTCTGCTCTCCTCCAACCTCCTGAGTCTTGATACTAAGTTTCCTTCTTTGACACGAGTGGTCACGTTTTAGTGTGTGTCTCTGTTGTTGCGGTGTAGTCCAGACATTTACTGTCATGATTTTCCAAAACCAGTACCGCATTAAAAATAATGAGCATTTTTATATGATAAAAGGTTCTAGTTATTGCATAACATCATTGTATTTGATTAAATCTAATTATCTTGGTTGGTATGTAGTTATAACAAGACCATGATGCAGTCAGGATGTTTGTATGTATTAAGGCTTTGGGTGTTTTTGTACTCTATCATGCGCCCGAGCATAATTATAGTTTGTGTATTTAATGTCAGAACAGATCAATGACGGAATGATTAAAAAAAAATAAAAAAATAAAAAACTGTCAACATATCACTCGCTTTTATGAAATGAGTAGGTTTGCTGTTGAATCAATAGCTGTTTCTTGTTTTTATGAGCGGAATTTGTGTAATAAGGGAAAGTTTCATGCTGCAAGCAGTTTGAATGATATGTTATCATGAAAACAAACCTGATGTCATCAGACGAAGAAACTGAAAGCCAGTTGCAGCCACATCCGATCCTACATGCACTAAAGCAAATGGTATGTTTAGATTATGAATGATTATATCATCCTCAAGTCATGGCCACGTGATCACACTAAACGTGTTTTAGGTGAATCATCATTCATCAGGTTCATCACATCATTTCAGAACAAACAACAACAGAAGACATGGAATTGCCAGTCACTGTAAAATGTCCCTCAATGCCATTTTTTCCTTTTTAAATTACTTTTTAAATATTTTATGAACAGGAGAGTTCTGCTGAAAGGAATCAAAAGCGACTTCGGGGTTTGCTACACAGACAATAAGAAACCTTTTTCACAGCAGATGTTTTGACTCATCAAAGCAGGTAAAGCTCAGGTGTAATTTCTGACATTAATGATGGCTGTGTTACATTTAGGTGAGATAGGTGCAGTGAAATTGGTACATATTGGCTTGATGGAGATAATTCGTGGCTTACTTAATGGAACTGAGCCATCATTAATGTCCTTTTCCAGCTATGACGAGTCAAAATGTTTGCTGTGTGAAGGTCAATTGTCAGCAGGATTCATTTTTTACTTTGATTTCCATTTGATTTGCCAAGGTGTTTTTACTCATTTGTGTTTTAGGGCTATTTAAAGGGGCATGACACCCACTTTACAACACTGGTCAAAGATTCTTTGAAAATAGCTCTGAATTCTTGACAGTTTTGCTGACCAAGCTGTTTCAAGAGTAAGTGTGAAATGGTTTGCATATCTTTGTACTCCTTTTTTTCCCCTCCTGCCCATTCCAGCTAATCCAATCAACCATGCTTTCCATACAGTCCGGTTTCATTCATTTCCTGCTGCACTGATGATATTAATCAAAATCAATGGGTTGGAAACTACTACTTGTCATCCTCCGCTCATGCTTTCACACCCAAACCCAGTGATTGTGTTAAATGGTTTGGATGCCCTGTGTTGTCAAAATGAAAGTGTGAAGGGATTGGTTTGATCACATCTACTGTTCCACAGTGATACAAAGAATATTGTATAAAGAATCACGAGTTTGAATAAGATGCCCTTGTTAAAAAAAAAAAAATTCCCAATTACAAAAAAGCTATTACTTGTTATACAAATAACATCTCATTATAAGAGAAATAATTTTTTTTAAAAATCATCTTAAATATGCTCATCCACAGTACTTTGCCCCGTCTAGTGCAGAGCTATTGATCTCAAGAGGTAAACTGAGTTATACAGCACCACCCCATCAAGTGCTCTGACTTTGATTAGCCATGACTGTTTTATATCTTGCGCTGGCAAGTTGAGTAGAAGACATCTGTACGGCTGCTCAAATCGAAACAGCTGATAAAACTTCATTCCCTCACATTTTAACCTCCACCTCTCTGCTTTTCTCTTTTACACATCCAACCACCTACTCACAATGAAAATATCTCAGTCACAGAATCTGAACACCTTTCTCGCTCTCTGCCTACACAGCTGGATAACGCGGCGACGGAGTCAGGGCCAAGGACCGTCTACAAGACCTCGTCATCCATCATTGTCACCTCCATATCCAGCCCGTCGATACTCAATAGTCCCCCAGGTTACCACGGCAGCCTCAAAATGGCCAAAACGTACAGCCCGGTTGCCAACGAGCCCCTCGACATAGCCAGGCTGGAGACGACACCGTTACCATGAACAGCTGGACAAAAGTGAAAAACTGTGTTACAATGTGTATGTGTGCTTTGGTATTTCCCTTCATGGGACTTTTCTGTACCAGCATGCTATTTGCTACTTACGGTAACTCAAAGGTATTGCATCGTTTTTTTTTTTCCTGCATGCAGTGCAAAAGTGAGCGCGCACGCCCAGTAAAATTTAAGTACGTGTATGTGTTTGCAGACATATATATCTGTTTTACCTTTTCTGACATATCATGGTGGCTGGAGATGGATTACCTCAGAGCAGGAAGCAACAAATTAGCCTTAAGAATACAATGTTCTTGTTTGTTCTTGTTCGTGTCGTATTATTTGACATGAAGAAACCAAAAAATGTTTTGCCATAAATGACAATGCATTTTCTGATTATTTGAAGTTTCAAAGAAAAATCTTCTTTATCTTGCTGTACATAAGCTGAATGGTCGCTGTTAAAGATTAGTTGTTTCCTTTTATAGTGTGATAACAATATTGATTCTATGACTGGAAATTTCAAAAATGTTTTGCACAGTGTTTATGAGCCATATTTTTGATGCTACACAGTATTTGTTAATATCTACTTTGCTAAATATGTAGACAGAAACGCAGTAGGTCCAGATGTTAGATCTGATTAGGGGAAATGAAAGCTGTGTTTCCCAATCTCCGGCACTGATTAATTTAAAATCCATTCTTTTGTTTTTCTTTTTTCTACTATACGTGAGGATTTCAGATAAACACCGATATAAAAGATGGATTACCCAGTATTTCTTCACATTAACACTGAATCAGATGACACCTGATTATGTGTAAAAACTGGTAACACTACCAACCCCACTGAGAATCAACACCTTACTTTACAACTACATGAAGATCTATGCCACTTTAAGCTTGTTGTGAGCAGCTCCTGGTGCAAAGTTTAGCACAAGCTAACTGTACCTACACAATGTTCGTTGAAAAATATCATGCGTGGAAATCTACTTAAAGATCAGACTGATAAAAAGGTCGATGGAACTATTTATGTAAAATTGCAACAACAACAAAAAGAAAAGAAGAAGTCAGGCTCTGAATGTGGTGGTCCTTCACAGAACGACCTCTACAAATGAATGATTTTAAGGTCAAATGCACCTGCAGGAAACCCGCTGTATGCTGGCTGCTCATTCCAGCCCTTTTGCCCTTTCGTGGTCACAGAAAATTCCCTACGGCTTTAATATGACGCGTTTACTTCTAAACTGGGCGACCAGGCGCACAAACACACACATGTGACAGGACAGAAGAGGATGCAGTCAGTTTGCTGCCCCTTTGGCTGTTTGTTATTGATTTTTCCATTTCTGGTGACATCAAGTACCACAGATCAGACTCATTAGGTGACAAATGTGTCATAATATCACAATACATCAGCTGACAACACAAGGGAGTGTCGGCGCTGACGAACCTCTTCATGCCACCTCTTGGGTTGATTTCGAGATTTACGGTACATGACTTGTTTTTATGAACGTGTGGTTTCAGGATTGTCGTCATATACTTCATGATCACCTTGGCATCAGATTTTTAAACTCTTTTCCTCCACGTCTGTACATTGCAGTTCCCTATGAGATTCCTTAATATTGCTGCGTCTTTGACTATGATTGTAATAACTGTTTTCTTCACACCTCAAAATAAAATCTGACACCTGTTGTCATTTTTGTTAGATGATAAATAATTAAACTAAAGATTCAAATCTTTATTAACAAGGCAACAAAGGTTGATACATTCTAATTGTTGCTTATTTGTCTCGCAGTTTCCATCAATGAATTTATAAAATGACATATTAAGAATAGTATGCCCAAATTTTGGGCTGTGTGACAAAACAAAAAATCCTTTGCTTTAATGAAGTGATGGTTTTATGAAATAATAGTTTTGTGTTGAGTTTGTTTTCTTTGTCCAAAATGTTTTGTGTTGTTTTTATTTATTTTTCTAAATAAAAATGTTGGTAAATCCTGCGTGCCTCTATATGCTTTTGGCTTTGTGATGTCCAACTAACCTTGTATTAAGCAAGGACAAATTCACAACTAAGTTAGTTTGTCAATCAAGTAAGCAGTTAATCCGTGAATTGAAGAGATCCATCCAGCACAGTGGGTAACAGCTGGGGTATCCTGATGTCAGACAACAGGGCAGCATCAGTGTAGGTCATATTTGTCAAACATGTCCAGAGAACGGACATGATGGACAATCCTCCATGCTGCGTGACCTGAGGCCCGCCTGCAGAACTATGGCACCCTTCAGAGGTGAGAGTTGGTACTCGATTTGGACGAGCAGAGGGTCGAAGTGTTAATCACATCTGCTCCAGTCAAAATGTTCTCTCACTCTCAGGTTCAAGCTTGTCTTATCGACACGAGCCTTTTTCTATTGCAGCGCAGCTGTGATAACTCCACATATGGGGGCAGTATTAAGATCCTTTACCTAATCAAAAATAGAAATACTATACTATAAATACCCAATAAAAAGGAAAGTCACTTAAGTAAAAATATGTCAAATAAGCTAAATTGACTTTAAGTATCAGATGTAAGAGGCATTCGTGTGTAGGTACAATTCTGCCGTTGTAGTTGGTGGAGCTTTTTTAACTAAGTTATATACTGTTGGGTAAGTTCCAAATCTCATCCTTTTTCTTTTTACTACAAACGTGGCGCTACCGGTCTCGACGGATATGATAAAGTGGCTCAAAGTTCAAGACGCAATTTTATGATGAAGTGGTATGTCCCAATTGTACACAAACTGTAGTCCGTACTAAAAGTAAAAAATAAATAGTATGCGATTCGGAACGCAGGGAGTACGTGCTGGCGTGATAGAAGCGGCATACCGCAAGGGATTGTCACGTGCCACTGAAGGGACAATTTGTTTCCAGATCGTTTTATTCTCAGTTCAAATGGTTTTTACTCCGAAATTAGATTTTTCATTGCAAGTGCGAGAAATTTGCTCTCTTTTATGTCTGCATTAATAAACAAAATACACAAAACTAACTTCATTCTTCCGTGGCAAAATGTCTTTCCTATGTGTTGCTCCGTCTATGTCTTCCTCAACTAGGTTCAGCTCTGTGCAGCCAGTGTTGTTTTCCAACCTGTATGAGGTCATGCCACATTAGCAGGGTCGCAGGGCTCTTTGGTGGCCACAGTTCAACGTGTATGCTTGTTGACGTGTGCTGCTCTGAATAAGTGTGAAGGGGGAACAACTATAAACGCGCTTCCCTGACGTCTCTGGTGTGTAGTCAAGCATCATCACAGGCCGGGAAGTAATTTCCACCGAGTGTACACTATGAAACCCAGTAAAGAGACTCGTATGTTTTATTCTTATTACATATTAATAATTGCAGAAAAATAATTGTGCGGAAAACTAGTGACAAGGTGGCTGGATTTTCAGACGCAGTCCAGTATCACTTTCACGACCATGAACGAAATGAATGTTGATGTCGTTGCTAAGTAGATATTTGGACACTCATTGATGATATGCTGTACTTTTTACATGTTTTATATTTCAAATTGCTTTAATGTTGATTGATTTTCGTAAAATCTTATCGTGACATTTTTTTCTATATTTGTTATATATTTCATGCCTGGCAGCAAACCAAATTTCAAAAGTTGAAAGAAATTTAAAGTTGAGGAAAGTAAAACCTGGACTTCGGTGTAAGAGACTACTGGAGTAGACTTAGTAAATTGCAGTAAATCTATCTGAAATGGGATTTCCAACTAAGCGTGTCATCAATTTGGAGTCCCGGGCATCGATTAGTCTTGAGCGACGGCTCGTGTTCACCCGCTGCTCTGCGATCAAACATGCTTTTTCGTGTCACAAACAAATCAGGTGTTTAGTATCACACCGGTACACAAACCTGTCAGTTCGGAGGTGTGTGACTCAGAACTGATTCACAAAAAAATCAGAACGGGATATTAAAAAAACTGCAGCATGTCACTACTTATTAACCAATGTCTGAGTCTGCTGTCTGTGCTCATTTAACTTTAACAGCTGTGGTTGGTTGCTCATTAAATTGCTCCCCGTGGAAACACACAGACAGAGAACTGGCAGCATAATCAGTTTGATGCGAGTGTTTCTGTAGAATCGGCGCTGGGTAATTTGTTGTTTCCTTTCTCGGGCACAATGAAAGACTGCAAAACTGGAAAGCGAATGACATCAGAGCACAAAGACTGATTACAGATAATAAGAGTTCCAGCAGCATGAACTGATAGCACCAAGAGAGAGTGAGAGAGAGTGAGAGAGAGTGAGAGAGAGAATGTGTTGCAGTAAGAGGGGTCTATATCGGCAATATGAATCGGCAGTGAAGCATTCTGCGGCTTCGTGTTACAGGCCTTATAAGGGCCAGGGCCCCTATGCATCTGCTCGTCTCAGCTATTCTTAGGCTGTCTGTCCCTCACCCTCAGCAAGCCTGCAGGCAAGAAACTCTTCTCCACCTTAATATTAACTTTAATGTTGACTTTTTGAGACTTTGCGCTTTCACAGACTTGAGGTTTGTTGAGTTTTTGATTTCAGGGTAAGAGTCTGAAGAGTCAATTTATTGTTTTTCTGCACTGGCTCAGCTTGGCTCTCCACCGTGTGTACAAATGCATGCCTGTGTGCCTGTGTGCGTGTGCGTGCGTGCGTGTGTGTGTGTGTGTGTGTGTGTGTGTGTGTGTGTGTGTGTGTGTGCGCGTGCGTGTTTCCATTTGTGTGTCTCAGAGGTTCCACAGCACCTGACCCACCCACCCACCAGCACCACCCCAGGGTGTTTGTCCCGAGAGCTGTTAGCAGACAAAGAGAGACGGCTGTGAAGCCAGGGCTGACCGAGGAGAAGCGACCACCGAGGCACCGGCTGGGACTAAAGGATAGCAGAGGGAGGAGGACGGAGAACAAGGACACACCGAACCGGAGGAGAAGCCGCACAGCCAGCAGGAGTTGTTAGCAGGAGGAGTGTTGACATTTAGCCGAAGATGAGTTCGTACACAGTGACTCTGAAGGGCCCCGCTCCATGGGGCTTCAGACTACAGGGAGGAAAGGACTTCAATATGCCCCTCACCATCTCCAGGGTAAGGACAGAGTCACCCTCACAGGATTTGTTGTGACAAAGCAACTTACAAATAAAGAGAAAGTAACAAGCGGTGTGACATTGATGAAATAGCTCACGATCGACGGCAAACTGATAATCTGCTGTGACGAAACAATGCATTCAAACTGAAACTAAAAGATCTTCAGCTCAGACCAAGGTGCACTGATTGACTTATTTACTGAAAAATAATTTAAAAAAAAAAAACACAGAGCACAGTAATGTAAACACAGAGCTCATTGTGCCTCTAACTTCACAAAGCTTCCGTTTTATCATCTATTTCTTCTTCAATATTTGACGAATCAGCATTTTGGTGATTTGCAGTTGAAAACTTTTGAAGGTGACGCAGTAAAAAACTAATTACACACAAAAGTTAAAGTTTTTTCAAATCTACTTCCAGTTAATTACATTTAGTGTCCGTTTTAAATGAATGTCGGTGCAAAACTTGTATTATAGGACCTCCTGCATTGTAAGATACAATCCTTTAAAATAATTAAGTGTAACCAGGAAAGTTTCTATTTGCAAACCACATTTGGCCAAAGTTTGATCCTTTTCACCTGGTTTAACAATATCAGACATCAAGCTTCTGTCTGTGCATGTGCATACTGTAGTAAAGCGTGTGATACGGGTGTGCGCAGGTGTGATTTGTGTACGTGTGAGCGGTGGCTGAGCAGCGGTTATGTAATGTTGCTGTCCGTGATGATGACCGGGAGGCTCCGATGTTATCTCCACAGAGATTTCCAGAATAGAGCGCCAGTGGAAAAGACAGGAATAGCTTTACAGGAGTCGAGGTGCGGCTGCGTGAAGTGAACCTACAACATGAAAAAGTTGGACTCGTTCCCACGGCTGCAAATGACAGATGAAAATTTACTAGAAACAAACTTATAAAGAGCATTAAATATTCTCACCGAGATTTTAAAGAATGCCTAAAAAGTGTTCAAATGAAATCAGTGTTCAGCCGAGAGACGAGGTGCCTCTCTCCCTCTCTGGCAGGACTGTTGGTGTATTTACAGCATTTCCTTTAAATAGCATCGGAGGAGAGCTGGATGGATGGAGAGGGGTGGGAACGGGACGGGGAAGTGGCGAGGGAGCGCGGGGAACCTCGTGGCAGCTTGTGTTACCTTTAGTAAGCTTTATTCCTCGCTTCTCGTCAGTTTTTGGTTTCAGCTTTTGGAGGCGCTCCTGTGGAGCAACAGATGGATGGGGGGTTGATTCAGGAAATGAGAGAAGAGGACTGAGGCAGAGGCCATGATGTGTGGATATTAACTCTGCTGTCTCAGCTCCTCATTGTTCAGCCCTGATTGATGGTCAGCTGGTGATCAGGCGGTGTCACTTTGATTCACAGCTCCAGACACCTGTTAGGCTATTGTCTTCTGATCCCGGTCTTACGGCAACAAAGGGGGGAGGAGGGGCTTTTATTTGTCTCGGGTAGAACATAGTATCATTGGATTTGTGTTCATCCTGTGGCGGTGACGGGTCATGACAGGTTAACATAAAAGTCTGCAGCTTGACATGGCATCTCGGGGTGACATTACAGTTTGACGTAGCACTGCCGCGGTTTGGATTTCAGCCTTCTTTTGCCAAGAATTAAGAAAGGAAAGAGGAAGGAGGACAGTAGATTCCTTTCATCCGGTAAGGCAAGCTAAATCACTGAACATCAAATAAGTGACATGACAAACTCTTTTTGTTTTATTTGAAATCATTACTGCCATCGTCACAGTTAAATAATATATATATATATATATATATATAATTTGTCTGAAATAGAATACCAACCCTAATCCTGACCCTCTTGCTATGTGTCATCCATGGCCTTTCAGTCTATTTACATGCTCTCTAGAGGCCGAGATATTTCTAAATGAATGAACAGCTCTCTGATTGGCTACCGACCTGAGCTCGTGCACCCGGGAAAAAAAAGAGGTGGAAAAAACGTGTCTAATTGATTGATCTAACGCATTTACACATACTGTAAGAGCCTTCATTCATTTTCAACATTCACAACCAATTTTCAAGGACTCATTCTTCACCCCCCCCCCCATCTCCTGTTTGTCTTCTTGTTATATCGGCAGTCTTTGATACATATGAAAACGTGCATGACAGATTGCTCAGGCAGTTTTATGCGTCTATATACAGTGTGTGCTTGATTACACTGGGGCAGCCATTCAGAAATTATTTTTCTCCACCTGCTATCACCTTGCTTTACTGCCTTCCGTAGCTCTACTTTACACACACAGACGCGTAATGACTGGAATTTAAATATCAAAGGACATAAAGCTGCAAAAAAGTAGACACAAAGGGAGGAAGGTTGAGAGAAGGAACTAGCACACGAGACGATGACCAGAACAGAGAAAGTGTGACGCAGTTTAGGTAAAACGTGGATTGTAGAGAAAAGGACAAACATTTATGTAAATAGAAAAAAAAATCAATCAGGGAAGTCTTGCATGAACGTCAGTAGCAGGTGTGTGTGTGTGTGTGTGTGTGTGTGTGTGTGTGTGTGTGTGTGTGTGTGTGTGTGTGTGTGTGTGTGTGTGTGTGTGTGTGTGTGTGTGTGTGTGTGTGTGAGGGATGGAGGGGGGGCTCAGTGGGGTCAATCACAGTGAAGCCACAGGCATCAACAGCGTTGCTTATTTTTAACTCTTTAACGAGTTGACTGTAAGTCTAGAACCAATACTGTATGCCCCGGGCCTCCGAGCTCACTTAAGCTTCCTCTCTGTGTGGTTTAACAGCTAAAGTCTGGCTTTGTAGCAGAGCCGCAAAGCAGGGGATTAAAGTGAAGGTCAATATATGAAGGGTAATTGAAAATGGTGATTAAAAAACTGTACAGCTCATGATGTTCATATTGTCTCAAGAACAAAAGCATTTAACGGCAGTACGTTCAGCTTTTCAGAGTCCGCTCCCTCAAATACTGGATCCCTGTCTTGTTAGCCGGCTCCATCCATTAGAACAGCAAACTTTCTAAACATCAGAAATAGGACTATTCTGTTCTCCACACTTTGTGTCTCTGAAATCCCGCTACTTTTCTACTCGTTTATTTCAGTGTCAGACCGTCCCAGTCGCCGCTGCGGCGACTCGGTAGTCAAAACGGGACTCTGCTCTGTCGATTAACATAACGCACACGTTTTATCACGACTTCATCTGCAGAGCTGAAGGATTTGTATTTTTTTGCTTCATCAGCTTTTCTCTTCTCCAACCTTTAAGGCTTATTTACTGAGCTGCTACACAGACAGCATAAATAACTGTGGGTAGTTAGGCGCTACAGTGGAAGTCACACGTAAGCGGAGCTTTAACGGTGTTTTGAGCTGGAGTTGAAGACAAAACTGAACAGTCCTGCGACCAAATTATTTAAATCCTAATTTACATTTTGTATTTTTCCTGATTCGCATAAAAGCTTTTAGCTTGTAATTTCACACCCGCCCACAGATGTAAACCTAGCATGCAGAAATTTGTACAATATGTAACCGCATTTGTTTTCAGTTTCCTGAGGAACCTGTGTCGGCGGTCCGAGTTTGATCCGCTCTGTTGTCCCCCTCCATAGATAACCCCCGGCAGCAAGGCAGCGGGCGGCAGCCTATCCCAGGGCGACATCATCTCAGTCATCGATGGGGTCACCACCGACGGGATGACACACCTGGAGGCCCAGAACAAGATCAAGTCTGCCAACAACAATCTGTCGCTCTCAATGCTGAAGTAAACAGCCGCGCACTTATACACACCTATATGCAAACACTTACCCCCAACTAATGTTGTCTGACTTCTGGATCGTCTTCACTTAAAAAAAAAGTTCATTCTCAGCGGACCGGCGCTTCATTTAAGTTTCCAATTCAGACTAAGTAACATACTGGTCCAGGATTACCTCCTAAACTGGTGATGTTACAAAACCCCTCTCGAACGTACGCGCCTGAGCACGTGAGGACAGTTCATTTTAAAGATATATTTTGTTGTATAATTTACAGATCAAGACGTCCTGCTCCAGTTCCCACAGCAACTCCAAGAATGGACTCACCCATGCCAGTCATCGCTCACCAGAAGGTATAAACACACCCAGTCTCATCGCGTAAACCAACAGACACACACACACGCAAAAATACCAAATCCTACATATTTGTATATACGTCTGTCATATGTGTTTTGTATTCTTGTCCTGTACATGTTTGTAAGAATATCACAACTATTCCATAACGGTGCCATCAGGCAGAGTCCTGCTGCCCTCTAGTGTATAATATTCACAGTGCAACTGCAGGGAGGTCAGAGGTCAGCAAACACCAACCAAGTGTCAGGAAAATAAAGATAAAACCCACTGCTCTCAATATATCTATCTTGACATTCTTCCATTTTTTAAGGAGTTACAAGAGGAACATTTTGCAGGAGAAAGTCAAACGGAGGAGCCGGGGTCTAGAGGAATCCTCCAGGATCAAACACCCTGCAAAAGAAATCTCTTCCCAGCGGCGGGATCTCCGCTAAGCCAACGTGGGCAGTACAATTCCCCGATCGGCCTTTACTCCCCTGAAACTCTGAGAGAAATGATGAAAATGCAGGGCAAGTTAGGCGAGGGATCAGCAGCCGCCGGGAGACTTTCATCACTGGGGTAGGTTAGCACACTTATCTCCAGTGAAGCAACACTGAGGGAAGAAGATTTAACTCCTTCCATCCCCAAACCAGCACCACCCTCCAAGCTCGTGCACTATAATCTCACAGAAATCTTGCTTTTCACTCCAGAGGAATGAAGTCACACTCCCCCTCGTTTAACCCCGCATTAACAGGACCACGATGAGAAAATGATCTCAGAACTTTCCATTGCCGTCCCAGTATTCAATCCTCTCACACGTGGCACTATTTCGGGAGCGTACACACAAACATACCTGGACTGCATCCAGGTAACAGAATAGCACGAGATCATACGGGGTGGTATGGGGATGTTTATTACAGGCAGATCCGAGAAACCTCACTAAAGGTCGAGAGGCGCTCAATTCAAATGTTACAGATGCCGTTCAGAAAAGTCTTTTAAAGTTAAAAAAAAAAAAAAAAAAGTGGTTAAAAGAAGATATGAATGAGTTTCTTGCGAATGGGACAAACTCTTTAGTCTGAAATAACACATTTTCTTATTTTTAAATAAAGTAGAGTAGATGTCTGTAGAACTGTTTTGTTTTGTCCGACCTATCATAGAAGACTGCAAAAAAATACATATAATCAAAAAATGGAAACCAGTCTTTTATTTATTTTTTTACCATTTTGTCTAAAACATTATTCAAACCATTATCAATTGATTATTACAAAAGCTGCAAAATAGCCTTTCTGTGGATCACTTCGACTGCATCATAGAGTCATAACTGAATTATTTAAAGATTCCCTTTCCCTTGCTACAAATTCTCGATTACAAAATGAGGGAAAACCAAGTAATTTTTGGGGGGGTTTGTTTGTTTTGTTTTGTTTTGTTTATGAACAAATCCCCAAAAAAGACCAAATCAACAATGAATTAGTAAGGTCACAATTACACGTTGTTTTTTTGTTTTGTTTTTTTTAAAGCTCTATTTCGTAAAAACAGCTAGGCACTTTATATATTTGAATATTTTATAATTATTTATTTTGGTGCTCTACTGAGTATTTTTGCCTGGAGAAACATGTTGGATTGACACGACATAAACTACAATGCCCATATATTCCTAGCAATGAGGAAAAATTTCCCTGTATGAATAAACTATATCAGGCTTTGCTTACACAGACAATATTTTCTGCTGTCAACACATTGTCGGTTTTGGACTTGATATGGGATTTATTGACAACAAGAATAATGTGGAACATCACCAGACTTTATCTGAAACAGATACCACATATGTGTGCCAAATAGATTTATGTTGGCTTCGTCTAATGGCAGCTTTCTCCTGCCCGAGCTGTTTGTCACAAAAGCTTATACAGAGTTAATTTTGAGTAAAGTTGCGGTCGCCATTGAGGGGACTCTCCTTAGAGGGGTGGCATGAGTATGCGCGAGGACTCAGTCATGGAATACTTGCGGAGGTTAATTAAGGGTGTAATGTGCTTGGCCTCTGACATATCACATCCAGGTATCAGTCTCCCCTAATGCGTTTCCCCTCTGGAGCCGAGCTACTTTACAGTAACGGCCAACGGTAAGTCAGGTGTCAGGAAATGTGCTCCGGGCAGAGCACAGGACGATGACGGCTGTGTCAGGCCAGGAGACCCACCTCACCGAGTACATGGGCGCGCGCGCACACACACACACACACACACACACACACACACACACACACACACACACACACACGGACACACACATGGACAGATGGACGGACGAACGGATGGATGGACACACACACACACACACACACGGACACACACACACATGGACACACACACGGACACACACATGGACAGATGGACACACACACACACACACACACGCACACACACACGCACACACAGGAGAGAGCAGCTGTTGTACACGGTTTCGGAACGTTCCGCTCTGGTTACACACCGTCATCCCGAATCCCCCAAATACCATACCTGGGATAAGACGAACCCCCCCCCCCTCCTCCCTCATCCATCTACAGGGAGATGTCCCACATGGTAACCTACTGTACCCTGAACACATCATGTACTATACAGATGAACACCCTGGCTGAGTTATGTGTTCTTACCAGTTCTACGGTCTTTAAAACAGATGACAAAACGGCAGAATACCTCAGATGCAGCATATTTTTATGCCTCTGCACAGGCGTTAAACAAACCTGAATGTAAACTGCTTGGCGGAGGCGTCAATTCTAGTTGGTTCATTTTTAGTAGTAAGGTCAGATTTTCTGGCGGCCTCAGTTATTGTTACTTTCGTTCTACAAGTTTCAACCTGAAAATTAACCCCCCCCCAAAAAAAATCACTGTACAATAATTATCAGGTACCCTGCCTTCCTCTCACGTCATGAAAAAAAAAACTTAGTAGCAGATAAACATCACCCAAATATCAGCAGAAACAGGCCACACTTGAATAAAAAGACAAAGTCTGACACAGCACTTAAAATTATAGACCAAATTAACCATAACATCAAAATCACTGTCAGGGGAAGCATTAAGTATAATAAAACAGTCCACCAATAAATCGTCCCTTCACAAGGAATTCTAATGTTCACTTATTATTCAATCTGATTGAAAGAAGTGTTGATTTAATTTAATGGGCGTTGCGGAGACTGTAATTTGTGGTGTGTTACACCGAGGGGTGTTCATAATATTTTATCACCCGAAATCATTTAAACGGGAGGTACAAAAGGTTAGGAACACGTCTCAGTGCCGTTTAACAGCACCATAAATTACTGTCTCCAAAATGATCATTAAAATAAATCAACACCTCTCTCAATCCTATTTAACAACAACTGAACATTATAATCCGTATGAAGGGAGGATTTACTGCTGGGCTGTTGTATTGTATTCAATGCCTCAGTGGTTTTAATGTTATGGCTTTGGTTATTAACTATTGTCACGTACTTAGGCTTCCTCACAACCATTTTAAAAGACTTAATAACTCGATGACTGTTCCTTCAAAGTAACATGCGCATTACGGTGCCCCAGAATGCGATTGAAACATAAAAATGTAATCTTCATGTTTGATTTATGTGGGTAAAATGTACTTGAGACATTTACTTTTACTGGAGCAGCTGATTACATGGGGAAACCCCTAAAAGTCTCATCTTCTATCAAACTGTGACAAAATCTTGGTACAAGTGAATAAAAAGTCAAATCTCTACCATGCATTGCACTGTTAGATGTAGGCGTAAAAGTGAGAGGCTTAAGTGGATCAGGAGGTTTGTGTTGTGTTTGTGTAGCTGTGTATATTTCTGTCCGTTCTGGGCTAAATGTGTCCTCGCCCTGTCCTGTGTCATGTGACTGAAAGGCTCCTGCTCTTGTCAGTCACTCCTGGGGATGCAGGGGGGGGGGGAGCAGGGAAATATCACAGGGGTGACGGACGCCTGCAATTCTGACCTGTACGTGGGATTACAGAAGACCACTGTAGTTGGATAGTTTCCTGCGAACACACACACACACACACACACACACACACACACACACACACACACACACACACACACACACACACAGGGTGGGGGTGTGGTGGGGGGGGGGGGGCTATTGTTAGCACCAAAATACCTCCAGTGATTCACCACATTCTCTCTCTTCTCTGTCTGTCTCTTCCTGTCCGTGCGTTTTCAGGTTATCGCAAACACAGCCGCAAAGTCAGTACCGTCCCATTTCTCAGCATCTCCCGTGCATGAAGTAAACCGTAGACAAAGATATTAGTGTTTAGAGATCTTCATTTTGGAGTGAAGTTGTGTCCAACATGGATTCCTGTGTGTGTGTGTGCTGTGCCGGTCATTTGTTTCCAGGTTGCGGCTACAATAACTCATAAATCATGTCATTAACAGCATCGTCAGGTCCTAAGAAGTGCAAGGTGAAAAAAAAAAAATACATCTACTTACAGAGTATATTTTCTACATTACATAGGAAATTAACGTACTTTATCCTTCACTACCTTTATCTTAGTGATATTTACTTCATAGATAAAAATGTAACATACTAGGCTACAATATAGCACTGTATACATATTTACTTACACATTAACACCGGATAAATACTTTTAGCCCTTGTAAAATCGTTTGTAGATTTTAGTGCTGATACTTCTTAACTTAATTATCTAAATATTGAGCTTATATCGTACTGTGAGAACTATCTGTGTTTTCCACCTCTGCCGGTCCTTTTAGCAATATACAGAATATTGCTGTATGTAAAGGCATGACGACAGCATCATGTGTGCTTTATACATCCATGTTTGGTCGTAGCATTATGAACATATTTGGGATGTGTGTATGTGCGTGCTTCAGCGTGTCATTTTAAACAAGGCCTGCTGGTTGTTTTGAATATTAGCATGTTTGATTTAATTATTTTTTTTGGACTGCTATGTCAGCTTTAATTATTGTTTCCCTCAAGTTAAAGCTTGTATTTTGTCATTAGAGTGTGAGTGCTCTTAGTCATGGTGGAAAATAACCTTTTTAAGTAAACATGCTGTGTCCCAGTTCCATGTGAAATATTTATTCTGTGAGTATGCATAATGTTCATTTAGAGTACAAGACCTTAGTGATTGACAAAAATCAAACTGAGGTCAATCTAATTGACAATTCCTCCTTTGCACGAGTGGTAGTTGAGTGCACAGATGTTCATGAAAGTGTGTTTTCTGATGGCACCTCTGGAGGGTGCAAACTTCTTTTTTTTTAAACTTTTTAAACTTTTTTACACTTGGTGGCTTTAAAGTCATAATTAAACAACAATTAAAACAAGTTTATGCACAGGCTCTAATTAGGGCAATGAGATTTTGAGTTTGTAAAGTGATTTCCAAAAATAATTCCAAACTTTGAAAGTGCAACTCCACCTTTAGAGACTTTGTAACCTCCAGGTTACGCAGAGAAACTAAAAAGAAAAGCGCTTTTTGTGAACATACTGCGAACAGAGAACTGCAGGTAAAAGGTTAGCAAATCGCCTTGATACCATCTGATTGAATAAATTTATCTATACTCTACAAGGTCATTAAAAATATTGGAACATTACACTGAAATAAGTACATAATAATCATAGGGCGATGAAATCCAGGGCAAGTATATTAATAATAAAGTAAAAAGTTGTCACTATGATTATATGCTTTTATTACTGGTTGTTAAAATGTATATTCAAATTTTTGCAAGAATTAATCTGAGTTAGTCTACATTGAGACATATTTTTAGGGTGAACACTCAACATCCTCTAAAAATGCTTAGAATTAGTTTGTATTACGGGGCTGGGACACAGCTACAGTACAGTGATGTGGATTTACTGCGTGAAGTTAAGGGTCCACACTTTAGGTGACGTCCCTGTGAAACCTAATATTAAGTGGTACAACGGCTCCCCCTGTCGGTCAGCTGTATTATTGCACATTGACCCAGTTTCCTTCCTTCGCTTTGGTGCTTTCTCTGTTGCTTCTTTCCTCCCAAATTCCTCTCCCCGTCTCATGTTTAAACCCTTCACCCCATGCACCTTTTTTTTGACCCACTGACCTTTGACCCCCCACCCCCGGCTCTGACAGTGTGGAGTACACTCCCAGCTTCAACCCCATTGCTCTGAAAGACTCAGCCCTGTCCACCCACAAGCCCATTGAGGTGAGGGGTCCGGGAGGAAAGGCCACGATCGTTCACGCTCAGTACAACACACCTATCAGCATGTACTCACAGGACGCCATCATGGACGCCATCGCGGGGCAGTCACAGGCCAAGGGACACGAAGGGTGAGGTCACACAACCAAACTAATCCCCTCTCCAGTCTTTTATGCCACCTCTCCACTCACGCACTTGATACTACATCACCCTGATTCAACCTGCCCATGTGTCAAGAAATTAAAGGGTCAGTTTACCCGAATTACAAGAATAAATACTTTCTCACTTATAGTCACAGCGGACCATTTCTTGTTTGGAGATCTCAACCTCTGACATTTCTGCCTCAAAAAAACTGAGTTTAAAATCTCTTACTTTCATTGAAAACAAAGAACTCAAGCCACAGAGTTTGGAACCTGATAATACACATGGTTAAATCAGTTCACTTGAACTAAATTCTCAAACTATGGTCTCGTGTTTAATCCCAGCTAAACTGGCTAATTTGCACATGCTTTCCTTAATCGCAGCATCAGCTTCACAGGCAGATGGCTGATATAGTATAAACAAAACATTAATCTAAATCAACCAAAAAAAATTATCTCTCAGCATTGTTAAATTACCCGGGAGACTGCTGTGTTTCTGTGAAGAGGAATCTTGCCAAATGACATCGAAAAGTTTGAAAGTAAAACCAAAACTATCTGCGTGACTAGATCCCACTGCAAGAAGTGAGAAAATGTGTTTTTGTAATTTAGGTGAACAGTCCTTTTAAGATACTTTGTCCAACCAAAATAGAGCTTCTGAGCGTATGTTGAAGGCTCCGCTGCTACAAATAGGATGTGTATAGCAGTGTACGCCCGGGCTTTTCCTCGTTGTCTGTGTCCCGTACTCCTCCGTGCCTTTCACCCACTTTCCTCTGCTCATTCCATCAAACCAACCAACCAACCAACCACACCTGTGCTGCCCTCCACCCATCCCTCCCCATCTTTCCTCCCTGGTTGTGACCTCAGTGAGGAGGCGGGCTCCCCCTTGGGGTAAGTACAGCAGCACTGCTTTTCCATCCTGCCTCTCCTCTTACGCGTGTCTCCTTTGTCTCATGACTTTGTGACCGCTTGTGCATCGCTCCATAAAACTAACATCCCATTGAAAATGTTCCACAGCATCCACTGGTTTACATTATGTTTGTTTCCATTTGTGTTTCTGTGTCAAACCAAAGTGTTTGATGGACAAACTCACTAACCGTGACGGTATCATGGACTTGATTATGTGTGTGGAAGTACTTACAGGTACTTCGGCCAAAGTGTGAGAGTGCAATTTGTGTTGATTTTTTTAAATTCACAGATTTTATTTTTTTGAAATTAAAATGTCTTTTCTGAAAGAACAGCCAATCGCATCACAGATTTGAGAGCCTCGTGGGATTTCTTGTGATGGGATTTCATGGCATGGAAATGTTCTGAGTATCCATTCGCGGGTTTTCAAACAACCACTGGCTGATTGGTACCGACTCACTTTCTAACACTCATTCAAGAACACTGGCACCATCCGCTCACACTGCTCTGTGAAATCACTCCAGTATTTATTGTACGGTTCACCATCAACAACTTCAGAGTAAAACTATAGGACAACAGAAAGACATTGAATATGAAGGAATACCACATACTGTTCTCTACGTAAAGGAACAAAAGTGTAATAATTGACCATGATAACGGCCCATAATTAAATTAAAATCAATACCAACAAGGCTAATAACGGAGATGCTATTTTAATGGCATTTAATTTCCATTGCTGTGTGTCTCAACAACTGCGACAACTCTCAGCTGACATTAAGAGACTAGTTGCAGATGTAAAAATGTCTCATTTATGCCCCCTTGTGGTAAAACAAAAGAAATACTGTCAGACAGCAAACAACCAATAAACTGCACCAGTTTTCATGAAAGGGAAATCATGAAAATTCCAAATGACGGCTGAAACGCAATGAAAGTATATACTGTATACAAGTTTGAGGCAATTTTACCTCTTTTCCGACAGCAAAAGTACATTTGTATTTGAAAAAAAAAACAACAAAAAAAAAACTTTGAGACTTCTACATATCAACTTTTCAATTCCAGTAATTTGAGGAAGAATTTATGCACAACACCAAAAATACACAAACACACTCAGAAAAAAGATGGCCGTAATAGAACCCCTATGGTTGTAGCTGGTGGTGCATGATGGGCATTTAACACATGGTGAGTTTATTTCATTTTGGGCCTTTACATAGAGTAAATGCTACACACTCAGAGGTCTAACTGTACTTTCTGCTTTGCAGTGGAGCTCTGCCCATCAAGGACCCTGTGATAGACTGTGCATCTCCGGTGTACCAGGCAGTGATCAGGCCAGGAGAGAATCACCAGGACATGTCTGAATGGGCTCGCCGTGCTGCCAACCTGCAGTCTAAGAGCTTCAGGATGCTGGCCCACATCACTGGCACCGAATACAGTCAGTACACCGATTCCTCCTTTCTTTTGTTTTTCTTTCCTACCCTTTACCTACTTAATACTGCTCACTGCTAATCCTCACTTCTTGTTCAGTTACTCAGTAATCATCTAACTGATGAACTTTTACTAAATCCACTTTTCCATTTCTGTCCCTTCAGTGCAAGACCCAGATGAGGAAGCCCTGGCGAAGTCGAGGTAAGACACGGGTCTTTTAACCCATTGTGATCTGAGGTGCCCTCTAAAAAATTTAAAAAAAACTCTAAAACTTGAGGCAGTGCTTGAAAACATTTAATGTGAAAAAACAAAATACCGGGCTGCCAGCTGAGAGCCCGGGAAGGTCCTCCTTGTCACCGAGAAATGATCCAGCACAAATAAGCCCTCAAATAACCACAACGTGTCATTTTTGTTTGGATAAAACAAATGAGACATGAGGAGCTTTGGTAGTTCAGACAGGCTGTTATACACAGAGCCCAGTTTCCAGTCTTTATGCCAAAATAAACTAACCAACTGCTGGCGGTAGCTTCCTACTTAATGAAACAGACTTAAGAATGGGATCCTTCTAACTCAAATTAAAGTAATTCCTTTAAAACCGTGTTTTTAAAAAAAAAAAAAAAAAAAAAAATGAGGTACATACCTGATATAATGGTTTGTTTTTTGTCTTACTCACCATCAGAGAGAAGTTTGAGTCGGAGGTCAAAGGGCCCCGCTTCGCCAAGCTGAAGAACTGGCACCACGGACTGTCTGCACAGATCCTAAACATCCAGGAATAAAAAGGAGAAGGAGATAATCAGAAAGAGAGAGAGAGAGAGAGAGAGAGAGAGAGAAAGAGAGAGAGAGAGAGAGAGAGAAGAGGACGACATGTAAACAATAAAATGGACAAAATCACAGGAGTTAACAGAAGGAGGGAGAATTAAGGAGCAGGAGGAGAAGGGAACTCCTCAGGAATGTGAGATATTGTTGTAGCCTACATTAGTAGTATGCCAGATACTTAATGTTAGTGTGAGAATGCTACGTGTTCATAAGCTCACTTGTCAAATGTAGCTTGTCTGCTGCTGAGACCTGATCTCACATTTGGGCTTTTCTTTTCTTTCTTTGTTTCCTGTTTGTTTGGGTTCTGTCTCTCTTAAGTGAAAGGCAAATTGTACAAAAATTAAGTGTTCAAGTGAAAATGCAGGAATGTTTCTTTTACGCCCAAGTACATAAACGGCGGTCACAAACGTATGAATTTGAACACTATGAGCATGTTTGTGAGGCGGCACATGAAGAGAAACACACACACACACACACACACACATATAGAGATTTACCTACATGCACAAATACAGTATGTAAAAATGCACTCAGAAATGGACTGATATCAATGTGAATAAATGTTTTCTTAAAACTATACGGCTGAGCGTGCTGCTGTAAACACATGGATTAAATGAAATGAAAACTGAAGGCCTGGTGTAGAAACATTCCTCAATTCTTTTCATTTCTGTTTTGTGTGTTTTGACTACAAAGCAGGACTTTACTCAGAAGGTGCATCTAACAGCTTTAGACAGAGTAATATGATTGTTTATCCGCTTGTGGCAACATGTGATGACAGAGTCGACAAAGCCTCAATTACCCTGCACTGAGCTGAATATTAATACTACTGAATTCTCAAAATGGATTTTTGTTCAGTGGATTTATGTCAGAAAAGACCTCAGGCTACTAAGCTACCTATAAAGGGGATTATTTTTTTTTTTTGCCATTTGTGCTATAATTCAGTCATTCAGTCATGATTGAGATAAGTATAAAAACAATTGGACACTTGGAGGGGAAATGATCAGGAGCTCCAGATTTTAGGCTTGAATTTGAGGTTTTTGTGGCGACTTGGGGGCAGTGGATCAGGCTGGAAACACAATATTAACACATCAGCTTTTCAAGCATTAATTTGGGGTCATGTTTGTGGCCACCAGCCAAATGGCAGTCAAGCATTAACGCTCCTTTAAGTTTTGAGAAAAGAAATCTGTTTGTTTAACGGCTAATTGCTTCACTCGCAGCTAGGTTGCTTTCTAAAAACAACGCAATAAGCAATGGGGAAAAATCAATGAAGCTGCAGCTATGAAAGCAAAATAATCAATCAAAAGATGCTAAAACACTGTGGGAACTGCAGACAGCTGATAATTATGTGTGTGTTTGTCACTACAAGCAATCCTTTTCTCATTAAATAGTCTTTTAACCCACTAATGAATAAAAAAAAATTTGATTTGCGGAGCTTTAGGTCACAAAAAGCAGGATTTGACACATGACTAAGACTTGACTGCCACAATATTTTACGTCCTTCATATTTAAATCCCTGAAAACTTGACTGAAAGTTATGTTAAAAACACCACTCACATTAGAGCTTTAAAATCAACGTGTTTAAATGAAAGTCTTGCATATCGATGATTTTACAGTTTATCATTTGTTCACTAAAATCCAGAATAATCCTAAAACCCTCCCTTTTAGTGGTACATTGCTGTGTCATGATGTCATATGGTTTGTGACCACCAGAGGGCAGTGTGATTATAGAAATCAAACCCAGTCTCTGACTGCAACGGCAAAGCAGCACTTCACTGATCTACGTGTTCAAAACGCAGACACTTCTCTTTTATCAGATATATAAACAGAGTGCTATGAATACAATGACTCTGCAGCAGATTTGATTTTTGTCTCCAATTATTTATTTTGCTGGTCACCATTTTGATTAGAAATTCAAGAGGTATGAAATGAAAATAGAAAATGGAGCTGTTGTCAAATCAAAATCATCCACACAATTGCTGTGCTGCTTATTCGGCACGTCTGGGAGAAATGGGAAGGCGAGGAAGAGGAGGAAGATGAGAAAGAGGGTAGTTATGACTCATTCAGGTGGAGATGACGAAGCATTTTCTCTCCTCTCGCAACAATACAAATAGCTGCAGGTGCTCCCTTTGTCTTTCTTAATATAATGTAACTCAGTGGGGCTTTACTCCAATCAAATCAAATCTTGGTCAAAAAGCACGATGTCAAAACATTTACATAAGCAGAGGGAAAACTACGCATATAATGAGCACAACATTTTTATTTTATTGATCACACTTCAAGTGGGAAATACTCTGAATTAGAAAAAGAAAGCAGGAATCACATCTTTGGGTCGAGCTGTGCGACGCGAGCACAGATTACATGACAAACTCTCCAAAGGCATACGACGTAAAAAGAAATCCTCTTGCCTCCAGTGCTGAAGCTCTGCACGTTATGTAACAGTGCTCACAAGCTCGGCATATAGAAAGGTGTGTCCAGAGCTACATGCCAATCAAAGTATACCGACAGAAAGCCAGAGCCTGAGCTGAGCATGAGTGTGAATCATCAGGAGAAAGATGGATGAGAGTGGAGGGATGGTTGAGGGGCGGGGTTGCTGCATGACTTGAAAATGCTGCAGCATCCGGCCGCCTCTCCTCCTCCTCCTCCTCCTCCTCCTCCTCCTCCTCCTCCTCTTCTCTCCATCTCGTGCATACCGGCTGCTTCCTCCCCCCTCTTTCTCTCAGTCTGCGTGCTGTAGCCCTGCTGTGCGTTCCTCTCAGCCCTCTGCTGTAGCACCAAAGGGAGGAGGAGCCACCGGCCGTCACACACACACACACACACACACACACACACACACACACACACACACACACACACACACACACACACACACACACACACACACACACACACACACACACACACACACACTCGCACTCGCACTCGCACAGACACACACTCTGACATCCCACATCATCTCTTCTGCACACTCACTGTAAGCACCAGCCAGCCAGCCAGCCAGCCAGGCCCGTTTGGAGCAGGGGAGCCCAGCCGTCTCGTCGCCCAAGATGGATGTACTGATGAAGGGGTTCTCCATGGCCAAGGAGGGGGTGGTGGCCGCCGCCGAGAAGACCAAAGCAGGCATGGAGGAGGCAGCAGCTAAGACCAAGGAAGGGGTGATGTATGTAGGTACGTGACACATTCTGCCGGTGGAGACGCAGGGGGGAGAAAAAAAAAACAAGGAGAGGAAATTGGTTAAGTACTGCCAGGAGATGTCCTAATTTTTCGGTGTGCATGTCGAGTTGCCTCGTGTTTTTGGATTGTTTGATGAAGGGTGGAAGGGTGGGGGGGGAGTCCCATGGGTGTCAGTGTCTGGGACTACTGAGAAGTGAGAGGAACAGCGGGAGGGGGAGGGGAAGGGGGACGAAGAGGAGGAAGAGGAGGAAGAGGAATAGGAAGAGGAAGAAGGAAAGAGGGGGCAGGATACTGCTGCAGGTCTGGTGCAGGGCCGAGGGTGGGGGGGCGTGGGGTGGCGGGGTTAGATGGAGAGGCAGGTGGAAATAGTTGTAACTGGGTAGCAGGAGAGTAACTGGCGGAGGACCGGTTTGTCTTGTGTAAAAAAAAAAATTAAAAAAAAATGAAAAGAGGAGAGGAGGGTAAGAAAGAGGGACGCTGCAGGTTCCCAACACGACTCACAATCAACGGTTCGTGAGGCAGGTGGCCGAAGGACGTCTAGTGATGGAGTCGGTGCAGCGAAGGCAGCGGAGAAGAGTTACGTTTTACAGAATAGCCATGACCTACATTTAAAGGTATATATATATATATATATATATATATATATATATATACGCGCGTGTGAAATATACAATTCGACACGCTTCGCATTTAAGGTCACACAAAGGTTTGAAAAAAAATTGATCATTCAGAGAAAGATGCAAGACTATGAGGAGAGAGAGAGAGAAATTCAAATAACAGAAAATATGAGCGAACACACTTTAAAGAGGCTTCAGATGCTGTGATGCTTCGCGGTCCTGCTGTTGTTTTATTGCACGATTATTTTAGCTCATGCAGCGACTGCGTCACATCTCAAGGTTACCCCCCCCCCCCCCCCCCGCCCGTACCAGGCTTTTAGGCCGCCTCAGAGGGGGAGGGGGGTGCCAAAGTAAGAGGGAGGGTGAGGAGGAGTTAGCGGAGTGGAAGTGTTCGTCGTCTGCGGTCCGACTGACAGTCACGCAGCGGCTTCAGGATCTTTCTCATTATGAGGGAAAAAAAAAAAAAAAAAAAAATTGGTGGTGTGAAGGCACGAGTCGATGTCACAAGTGTGGAGTGGAGGGTGGAGGTAGACAGGGCAAGGATCACTTGAGCACTGCAGCAATTTGCTCTCCCATCACCCCCTCTCTCCTCCCCCCCCCCCACCCTCCTGCGGCCTACGCTCACCCCATCCCTACGTTGAGAACGTGCGTGTGCGAGAGTTCGTGGCGTCGCAGCAGCAGGACTTGCCTGCCAGTGAGTGCTGCTTTGATGACTAACCCACCTTCCTCCCCCTACAGCGCTTAAACAACCCCAACACCCCTCCCCCCCACACACACACACACACACACACACACACACACACACACACACACACACACACACACACACACACACACACAACCACCACCCCAGGGAAAGATGGGAGAATGGAGGGATGCGGGGACAGAAAGAGAAAAAGAGGGGGAGAGAGAGAAGGGAGGAGGGCTGTTATGTCACAATAAGCTTTGAGCCTCTAGTCTCGTGGCTCCTGAGCGAACACATGGAAGAGGAAGACAGTTGACATGTCACGATGGAGGGAATGACGGCGGTGGAGAGACGGGACTCACTGGATGTTCCCGAGAGAGTAGAGAGTGGTGACAAGCTCAGGTGAAGGAGAGGAGGAGGAGGAGGAGGAGGAGGTGGTGAAGGGTGGAGGAAGAGGAAATCCAGATGAGAGGAACAGAGGAGGGAGAGGGGATGTGATCACTGAAGCGAGGAGGGTCGATGGCTGCGATAAAGAACTGTATCTCCCTGCAGCAGAGTGCGTACGTCAGCGTGAACGTGGGCACGCGGCATCACGATTTGCACGTCGGCTTTCAGACCCAGGCTGGACTTGGACAGACTGCGGGACATGTTCTGTGATTAAATTAAAACAAAATCTCACAGGTCACTGAACACAAGCTGCCACAGAACAGCTCCCGTGTTTTCATCTCGTTGTTTTTAGGTTCCTTTTGAATGGTTGGTCAAAATTACACAAAATAAAAAAATTGTAGGTGTGGATTTTCTGCATTGATAATGAAATTATGGCTCAAGTCATTTTCAGAAAATGATTTGCGCTTTAACAGAGCTACTATTTAATACAAAAAAAAAAACCATAAAAGTCACATCTTTGAGAGGATTTTTCATAAATACAGGACAAATCAGAGCTTTCATCTCATCAGGACTGCTAAAGCTCAAATCCTCCTCGGGGGGGGGGGGGGGAATGACTAAAGCCATATTTTTGTGCCAGTAATACATTATTTCATAATAGGAAAAAGCCTTCAAACACTAATCCATGCAATCTTCATCTATTCAGGTGGCAGTTCGATCAGGATTATCATTTATTATCGGGATTATTTCAACAATTGCGTTCCTGTTCTAGTACTGTGCGCTTCTTCCTACTTTTTTTTTTCCCTTTACGATTCAAATGATAAAAGGGACCCAAAGGTTTCCTGGGAAGGGAAACACTCTTTCAAAGATACAGTTTGTCGCTTTTGCGACAGACAGATCACCACAGGCTCAAATACAGATATTGACAGGGTGCAGTGACAATTCAGGGGCTCCCTCAGTTAACTGAGAGAAAGAAGCTGTGTCATTGCAGTGTGTGTGTGTGTGTGTGTGTGTGTGTGTGTGTGTGTGTGTGTGTGTGTGTGTGTGTGTGTGTGTGTGTGTGTGTGTGTGTGTGTGTGTGTGTGCGCGCTGGGCTGTACTGCAGTACTGCTCAGTACTCAGGCACGTGGCTCATGTACCACAGGGAGCGTGCAGAGAGATGGAGGGAAGCAGGAGGCAGCGATGATGGTTGGATGCAGGAGAGTGTATGTGGCAGCATCTGCATGCGCGTGACAGCAGAGACGTTCTGCACACGCATTTTCCTTCCTTAGTTTCCACGTTTCTCCCAATATTGCCTTTCGTCTTTCAGAGCAGATATTTCCCACCTTGTATCGCTCACACTCTGGCAGATTATATAACCACAATTTATAATCTGCTAGGGATCATACTGTAATGAGAACAGGGAGGGAAGTTAGCAAGTCTGCAGAGCTTTTTGCAGCTCTTCAACATCAAACACGGAGTTCTCAATGTTGAAAGGGAGAAATAACAGAAAATTCAACAGTCCAAGCAGATTATTATTATTTTATTTTTTTTATTTTTAAAACCACCGAGAACAAATCAGTCACACTGGAAGGACACGGAGAGAAAGTAGGTCTTCGAATGTATTTTTAGAAACAGAGATGGACACTGCTGAAGCGACACTCTGACAATGCTTCGTCAGAGTGTCGAGAGGCATCACCAGCTTAGATATGTCTAAACATCTGACACACTGAGCGGGACAGAGAAGCAGAGGGAGAGGCAGAGGTCGTCGCTAACTGCTAAGCTAGATGACCTGAAATACCAAGCGCGCATTACAAACTCGTGAACAGCAGCGGCACACTGCGCGACAGCAATAGCAAGTGGCACAATAAGCTTACCACTACATCAGATCAGGATCAGGTTTAACATGCGTGGCAATGCCTCACACTGTTAACGAGAGTGAAAAATAATTCGGGGATCCACCTGCAATCCGTTCCAAAATTATATTAGTTCCTTCTTGATCTGCGTTACACCTTTCCACCAAATTTCATAAAAATTGGGCCGGTAGTTTTACTGTGAACCTGCTGACAAACACACACACACACACACACACACACACACACACACACACACACACACACACACACACACAACAGTTAAATATCACTCGGATTTTACATTTAAGATGTTTCTGACTCGAAATTAAGCAACGTCATCACCTCGATGTAACACTTCTCTGCAGTAAAGTCCTTTTATATTATTATCATAGCTGTGGGAACTTGTTGCACCTCCCTCAACACCCATATCAAACAATCCTTTATATTTGTCTATGAAATAATCTTGTAAGAAACTGACACAAAAAAAAGGCTGCACACACACACACACACACACACACACACACACACACACACACACACACACACACACACACACACACACACACACACACACACACACCAGCAGTTGAGCACTTACTCACAGGAAAGTCAGATTTATGCAATAAATGTTGATGATGAAACCGCGACCACTGACACTGTTATTTTATGGCAAAGCAAGTGATGATTTGGTAGCAAGCAAACACAAAGTAAACACAAGCATGACACAGCAGCAGCTCTGCTCTATCTGTCAATAAAGACATATACAAAACATCTTACTGATAAGAGCATCAACCACTGATATAGTCCGTATTCAGGGGTTTACCAAGTGGTCCCTGACTCACAACAAAACGCTGCCAGGCAGCATTTAGTTATTACTCTGTTCATCTCAGGGACATTTAACTAAATCTGGCCCAATTTGCATGCAACTTCAAATCCTACTTTTGAAATAACTTTTTTTTTGTCTGACACAAAGTGACAAACGTTTCCTCTTGACAAAAATGCACATTTAAAACATTTAAAAACAAACACACGTCAGCATTCACAGGTCTTTGCACTTTGAAGTTTTCTACTCTACTTATTTGTGTTGTAATTTTCTGCCTTTAACCCTTAAAAGCCCAGGAGAGGGTTGTTTCCAGCACAATGCCTCCATGATACCAGTATCTTCATGCAAGCGGTAAAGCTGAGCTCCGCCTCCTGAATTGCAGTAGTGCATGAAATACTAAAGACAAATAAGCCTTACCTGGTCAACCGTATCCTGCATACTCTCCTCGTCCACTTTTGGTGCTGTTAGCCGTTATCTTTGTCTCCTCCACGCTCCCTTACGAAGTGGATGACGTGCTCGTCAGTCGTCGTCTGTGCTGCAGTTGCTGATGTTAGTTGTTGATTCGGACCCGCTGGGTTTTCCTTTATGTCCATGAATTCATAAAGAAATCTTAAATATGCTTTTCTGTCGCAGTTTTTTTTTTTTTTTTAACAGCTGTTGTGGTTGTTTGTTACGTAACCTTAGACCCTTGAGCTGTTTGCGGTCTGACCTCTGACATCATTTCCGGGAACCCATACTCGACTATTGACCATAGACATGTGTATATATATATATATATATGTCTATGCTATTAACTACCAACTGAAATCAAAATACTATTAGAATATGAACATGACCGACAAAAAAAAATAATAATAATTTACTTATTGCTATTTGTTAATATTAATATTAAAATGTGTTTGTAGTTTTATGCATGCAGGTACTCTAATATCCGCCAGGTGGTGCTGCAGCAACCTGCGGCCTTGATCATGACTTGTGACGTGTGGGCAGCATGTTTATAACAAACTGTCTTCTCGTTACAAAATTATTCATTAATGCGAATTCGTTACATCATCGTTTTCGTGTCACGGTTTAATTTTATTGAGGAATAAAAATCATAGAAAAACTAAAAAAAAAAAATTAAATACAACTTAATCGAACAAATAAAACAACAAAGCTAAATTGACTAAACAAAATGGAAAAAACATTTGAGAAAGCTATGAAAACAATGGAATTGTATGACACTTTTCTGTTGCAGTGAAACATACATGATGAATGTGATTTTAATGTTTTGTCTTTGGTCTGCAGGCAATAAGACAAAGGAGGGAGTTGTGTCATCAGTAAACACAGGTAAGAAAAGCTGTATGTTTTAGCCCCATTTGTGACATCACTGCTCCGGTCACATGATGCAAAACTTATTTAGTAAGCCCAACCCTGTGTTCTGCTATAAGTTTCATTTTCCTGTAAATCACATGGCTCAAAGTAGTTTCATTTTTGTCCTCTACAGGCCTGCGTGTACTTTGCGGTTTCAATATAACTTTTTTCTCCATTTATCTGGCTACTTTGGTTAACGGTTGCTTCACAATTTAAGATTTCTGCATACAAAAGATATGAAGTGCTTAGATATGATGCTTTGGTATGAACTGAATTAAGCAGTATATCAATAAACAAGTGTAGATGATAGGATTATTACATCCATAGATGCACCTGAACACAGCGTTCAGATTCGATGCTTTGATTTTTACAAAACAAAAGAGAAGCAATTAATCTACCTCAGACCTCAGAGTGGAGTTACTGAGCCCATATACTGTATGCTTCATCTGAGGTGTTTTCAAGCTGTATATTGTATTTTTAGAAGAGAAAAAGGCTTCAAGGATCAGGACCAAGTTGTTGCTTTGGCAAAATGTACGTCGGTTCACTGCCCAATGAGTTACAAGGCTTTTCTATCGATCTGAAAGAAGCCAGTGAAACAACACAGTTTGCACTAAGTCGGACACAGAACATCAAGGTCACGAATGGGACCATGTCTGTCTGTTGTGTGTGTGTGTGTGTGTGTGTGTGTGTGTGTGTGTGTGTGTGTGTGTGTGTGTGTGTGTGTGTGTGTGTGTGTGTGTGTGTGTGTGTGTGTTTCCGTTTATGACCTTCCTCCACTCTTATTGTCTCAGTGGCCAACAGGACTGATCAGGCCAACATTGTTGGAGACACAGCGGTTGCCGGGGCCAACGAAGTGTCGCAGGGTAATGTGGAGGGAGTCGAAAACGTCGCTGCGTCAACCGGGCTGATCAACCAGGTCAGTTACCATGGTAACGTTGGGTGACACCAACAGCCTCATTCCTCTATTCTGAATAAGTGGGATTCCCTCGGGGTTTCAAATAATGATTATCATTAAATAATGATGAGTTATATTTGATTCATTGTTGAATCTAGATCATGTAGAAAAAAAGTTTTAAAAAAATGTCCTAGTACTCAATGTGACATCTTGTTTTTTTTGTCTGCATGTCCAACAGTACAATGACATTAAACAGAGAATCAGCAAATCTTCTCATTTTGAGAAGCTGAAATGTAATAATTCTCGGCATTTTAAACTTAATAAATGATAAGTTCATGATCAATTCTGTCTAAAATGATTGATCACCTAGTTTTTTCAGAACAAAAATGACTATAAGAACAACTTAAAATACATAATTTTGTATATATGTGAACTTCATTGGCAACGTTTTGAACCATGATTAAATGCGGACTCATTAAACTTACACAAAATACTTTACTTTCAGCCCTTAAAACTGAAGGTCCTCGCTCTGCTCCTATGTGTTGAACTCCTGTCAAATGTTAGATGTTCTTACATTTAACATTTGTGTCTCTTCTGCACGTCTTTCTAACTGTGTTTCCGTGTCTTGTGTGTGTGTGTGTGTGTGTGTGTGTGTGTGTGTGTGTGTGTGTTGCTTCCTGTGTTATAATATCGTGGCAGCGCTTCTGTCTCGTGTGTTGTGTCGTGTTGCCCTTTTCTCACTTTTTGTTGTTTTTTTGTTGTTTGTGTCTCATTTGTGTTTCCCTGATAGGAGGAGCCTGTATACGAGGTGCCTATATGACAAAACAGTGTGGGGTCATAGGTCATGCTGGGGTGGGCTTGAGGTGATGGAGAGACAGGGAGGGGATACGCTGCATGCTAGTGACCAGTTTGTTAGGTACACCTGCACAGACTAATTCCAAGAACCTGCAATAAATCTGCAGAATGGTCGTGTTTACAGGTAGGGTTTATTGCAGGGCTGTCGTACTGGATTGCGTTAAGTTGGTGTACATTATCCAACAGACTAAGTGAGCATCAGGAGGGAAAATGAGAAGCACAAGCTGCTGTGATGCTTAAAACGGTCAAATTCCCGCAGTATTTGTTGTTTTGTATTGAAGCTTGCATCAAATAACAGACTGTAAAACAGCATAAAAACATTACATCTAATAACTTCATACTCTGAATATTACTAACATTTTCCTCTCAGACGCTCACTAAGTTGTGTGATTTAAGCAACAATGATACTAAAATCCTCCATTTCTAAGCACGTAGCTCCTCTGTGTAACATTAAGTGACATACAAGCCCTCAGGAACATTTCCAGCACATCAGATGAGGCACATCAGTGAGTATATTCATGGCATGCACCAAAATAGACCAAAATAGCCTCAGGCTGAAAAAGGCCGAGAAACCTGACAGGCGTTATTTTTTTATTCTTCCTTGCTGTAACGCTATAATCAACAAACTGAACCGCCCAAAGAAGTCTTTCCGCGTTCTTAAGCATGACAATAAGAGTTGATTCAACCGTGCAGCATGTTTTTTTTTAAAGTCTTAACCACTTTATTATGTCAGAGCTTGATACAAACAACATAGCCATTGGTGCTTGAGGCCCTCCGCCCTGCCATCACCTCATCTTTTCATCCTTACAGAAAAGTCCACGTCGCTTCTCTTTGGTGTATCATGTATTCTCATTGTTTGTTTGTTTTTCTTCTTCTCCTGCAGGGAGAGTACGGAGGAATGGAGCAGGGCGGGGAAGGAGGAGAGGTAAGTTGGAATGCTGCTGCGATTAAAGCAGAGTAGATCATTTATATGCAGCAACTCAGTCAGATCAAATTATGGGTGACACTTCTGCGCAGCATTAATATGAAGGTGGAAAGTCATAAATATCTTATTAAAGTACAATACATTTATTTAAGTGATCTTTATATCCCGGTATTTGAATAATGTGAGACTTTTTACTTTGCTTCACTACATTTATGAGGATGTTATCAGATGTTTTTCTACATTCACCGTACGTGACAGCTGTGTTTACTGCTCAGTAGGCAGACTATCAAAACAGATACCATAAAACTGCAAATCATGTCTTTCTTCTACCTTTCATTCTTCGTTATTATCAAATCTGCTGTGTTCATTACCCACAATGCAACTCCACCTCTGCCAGCTCAGCTAAAGATTTGGGTGTGTTCTTCCAGTAGTGGCTGATGTAGCTTTGAGCTGCCAGCCTTAAAGAGAAATGAGGAGTGGGCTACAGAGGTCAGGTAAAGCCAACTGTTTTTTTTTGTTTAGACTTGTAGTCCTCAGCTCCAAATTACGCTGACTCAAGTGACATTATTTATGGCAAGTTATCCTATTTTAGGCAGCTCCTACAAGTGGCCAAAAAGGCTTTATACACTTTAAAAAAAAAAAAAAAAAACATATACAGGTGAACATAAAACTAGCTTTTACACATTAAGAATGAATAATTCTGTAATTTAAAGATCCCCTCCAGACAAGTTTTCTTTACTTCTTGAAAAATTCTTTAAATTAAATCTACCCATCCCTCATTAAAAAAAAAAAATCCACAATCTGTGGAGAGACTGATGAAGTGTCAGACACTTCACTGAAAAGTCCATTCTCAGTGTGCATGCTGCACTGGACCAAGTTTTCTTATCACATTACATATTCAGCCATAACTTGGTTTCACCCTTCAGCAGTGGACTGACTTTAGTGTCAAACTCTAGTCTACACAGTTCAGGTCAAACATCCAACCAGAACGGGGGAAGGACCGACTTAAATATACCGATCTGATATAACCAAAACCAAACCTGCGTGCATCCAATCAGCAAAACACGGAGCTACAGTTCTCCAAAATTGATTAAAAAGTCTTGAATGAAGAGCAAGAAAAAAAAAGGCCCCTATCGAAATCAAAACACTGTGAAACGTGAGAAGTTTAGGACAGATATTCTCTTCAGTGACACTGACAAGAATTCATAGACATCTAATATGTGGAATCACAAACCAGAAACGTTGGGAAGCACTGGTTTCACTAGTTGCTTACAACAGCTGTCAGATTAATGTAGTGGAACAAAAAGTGACAGAGAATTTTTATTTAGCACAAAAAGGAAATACTGATGTACCAAAAAAACTATAAGACTATACGTATCTTTGGAGTGCTGCTTTGCCTTCTAATGGATTTTTTTTATTTTTTTTAAATCATATTGTTGCATCGTAAAGGATCTGAATACATCCTCCACCACTAATATGTTGGTTTTTTTTATTTTATTTTTTATCTTGTCCTCGTTTCCTCTCTTCCAGGGGTATTAATTGTCTCCAGGACCATCCTGTCCTCTCCGGCATCCCTTCGCCCCCTCTCGCCTCGCTGTACCAGACTCCAGATGTTCAACATATTTTTTTGTGACTTTATGGAACCAAAATCAACTAAAACAGACTCTTCCAGATGCCGCACCTCAGCCCCTCTCTCGCCCCGCTGCCTCGTCACTCCCTGATGCCCCCCCCCAAACCCCTATCCCCCACCCCTGTCACATCCCCTGCCCCCCCCCCCCCTCCCTCTAATCTTCTGCAGCCTGTAGCTTTTCCTCCACTGCCCGTCGTGCCCCGCCTCACCTGTGCGTTAGTGTCGTCCTGATATGAACCCTGGTGTTGTTACCAACCGTTACGCCGAGCAACCTAATGGGAAATCGTACACACAAACACACACGTTCACACAAACAAAAGAGACACACCTTCATGAGGCACATGCATGAAACACTCGCACATACAGTACATACCATAAATGCCAGCACAGACAAACAGACAAAGGGCAAATGAGTGACAATTAAAGTGTGGGTGCTGCAAATACAGTTAAGCCTCCCCAGTCCACATGAATAACAATAACTTACTGTGTGACAGAGGCAGGGCATGAGAGGGTGTGTGAGCTGCAGTCAGTGTGCCTGTGTGTCCATGTTAGCTTGTATATGTGTGTGCATGTGTAGCTGCAGGTGTATAAAATAACTCTCCAGAGGCTTGTGCAGGGAATTGTGCATTGAAGACAGATATCATTCTGTTACGTGTGCAGTAGTTAGTTAGATTAGACTGCATGCACAGATGTGTAGAATGACTTGTCACGTGTTGTTAACCATAGAGTAGCAGCTGTTCTGTGTAGCTTTGTATGGCTTGGTGTTCGTTCCGCCTCAGCTTTTAGAAACAGGGTTATTACAATGGAAGCAATACACAGTGCTCATTTATCTTAGCCGTCAGAGTGGCAACGTGAATTGTGTTGATGTGATGCATGAGAAAGCAAGAGCAGTTTCAAATCTCTCTCCATTACGTTAAATATGTATTGGCTAAAGAAGCAAAGTCAAAATGGGAAGAAAGATCATATTTTTTCTTCATTTTAAATTAAGAATTTAACCAACTGAATGAATTAAGAGTGGAAAAACTGTTGGTTTATTTAGAGGTGACTGACACTGGAGTTTCTAAACACCCAGATTCTGATCATAACACTCAAATATGGATTCATGGAAATCCCTGAAATCTCTTTTTTTTTCCCAACTCAGCTCATTTCAAACTTGCATCAAGAGCAAAGACAAAAAGAAAAAGAACAAGTTTTACCGTCCGGCGGCTCGAAGCCTCTACCAACCAGTCACGTTACAGTTTACATCCAGACTCATTTGATTTCCGTAATGAAGACTTTGAAGGAAATGAATCCTTGATTTATGGCCATATATGTACTTTGTGAACTCACAATGACCTTGACCTTTGACCACAAAATTCTAGTTCATTCCTGAGTCCAAGTGAATGTTTGTGCCAAATTTGAAGAAATTCCCTCAAGGTTTTCCCGAGATATCACGAGAATGAGATAGACAAATGAGACGGATGTGAGCTGACTGTAACCTTGACCTTTGTCCACTCAATTCTTGTCAGTTCATCCTTAAGTCCAAGTGAACGTTTGTGCCAAATGTGAAGAAATGAGACACGGACGTTTTTTTTTTGTTTTTTTTCGTGTACTTAAGGGGAAATAAAAATGAAAAATTTAACATAGGGGATTGAAAAATGCTCAAAATGTCCATTGATAGAGGAAATATGATCACCTGTTGTTCTTGTGTCGTTGCTTTTTAGTCATTGTGAAACTGGTTTGCATGCATTAGGGAAACAAGCAGTTGGGTCAGTTAGTTATTCAGATTTGTGTGATTCAAAGAAAACATTCCTTCAGAGATGGAATCTTTCTGCTAGAGAAGCAGTGAAGGTTCGATGTTTTATCATAGATCGGCTTTGTCTATAGTTCTATGTATTGCTTGAATTCTGGGTAATATAGTTGTTTTTACTCTTTATTTTCACACTAACTAGTCTGACCCTGGCTGTTCTGGAGCTCCCGCCCATCAACTGTCTCAGCCAATCAGATGATTCCTTTCTCCTGTCACTCGGTGTCACCCCGCCGTTCACTACTTATCTGCCTGGCATCAGCGCGTGTGTCTGTATGCACTGTATGTGTGTGCGTAAATGTGTGTGTTAACATAGAACAAGTTCAGCCAGCAAAATGTGTGCGTGTGTGTGTGTGTGCGCGCGCGTGTTTGTGCGTGTGTGTGTTTGTGTCTGGAGCAGGTTTGTGTGTTTTTACTTTGAGGCCAATGGAAACTGATGACTGCATGTTGCCTTATCAAGCAATCTCACATTCACACACACACACACACATACGCAACACACAACACTTGCACTAACACACACGCACAGCACACTCCAAACAACACACAAATCACAAATCTTACCACAAATACACAAGTCACGCACCATGTTTAAGTTGGCATCAAAGCAGACTCGCTGATTTTATAAACAGTACCAGTGAAATTAAAAAGTTTTTGTTGAAATCCAGCCAAGGTGTCTTTGAATTTCTTTGAAGAGGCGGGATGCCGAATGTTGAGCCTAATGGAAAATAAAAGTGCTTCGACATGTTGATCTTGCAGTCAGGGTCGTATCAACCAATAGAAAATGGGTAGATCTTTAATGCCTGAGAAACGTTTGCAAACAGAGCTGAGAGGAAGTGATGCAGCAGCTTTTGTATTTATTCTTATCAGTCCAACAGATATTTTTACCGCTACTTTTGTAGATGCACAGACAAGTCAAAGATATTGATCTTCTAACGCAGGCCAACAGCTACGCTGACAAAAATTATACTTTGGACAAACTTTTAAAAAAAAAAAAAAAAAAATACTTGAATTTATTACAGATGAATTTATTAGTTTTTCAAAAATTATGTGTACGATCTGGTAAAACTAAGTTTTGATTCAACATCAATCAAAAATGTTTCTTTTACACAAGACAAAAAAAATGTACTTTCATACAAATAAAAAGACCATACATCATTTCTTACTTTTGTTACTGAATAACTCATATTTACAATTACATCTAGGTAAAGTTTTTACATTAGAATAAACTAATTAAAATACTAAAATTTTGTTACAAGTAATTTTTGTTAACTTTAGAATTAACTAATTAAAATAGATAAATCATTTTGTAAAAAGCTAATTTATAGGCAAGTATGCCTGAGGCACAGAGCAAACGACAAATGATAGCTTCCTTATATTTAACCATAAGCCGCATAAACACACGTGACACACTTTTGTATTTTTTTTCCTGAACATTTTATTAGTTTGCAACAACAACAAAAAAAGGAACAAAAAGAAAAAGTAATTTCCTCCAAAATAATCTCGATGCTGGAGAACGGGACGGTTAAAACTGAGGAGGATTCAATCAGGGAACGGGCGATCACAGTGACACCTCGCCTCATCCCTGCTCCTGTTCCTTGGCCAGCAGAGGAGTCGGGGAGAAGCTGCATTCAAGATGAAGCGACAGAAAGAACGAAGGGACCAAGGAGTAGAAGATCATCTACCGAATCCTGAACAGGAATAAACGCTAGCTATGAAAAAGAACAAGAAAAAAGAAAATCCTCCTTTGGTGTCCAAAAACTTGGCAACTCCATCACCAATCTTTACATTTTAAGCGCGAGAAGACAAACTCGGGGGTAATAAAGTTCTCTTATTAACATGATTAAATCTAAATCCAATTTAACTAACGTTAGACTGGAGTGGTCATCTCCACTTTAGAGCAGACCTCTTTCTGAAATAAGGCATCTGTAGTGCTGTCAACTGAAACGACCGCAACGGGGAGGGCCACACGTGCATCCAGCGATCACAGAAAGGGCGCTGTGAACGTGGCTGCCGTACAACAATATCCTAAACATCTATATCGTGGATGAGGGGCTTTCCTTCTCTCTTCTCTGCCCGTTTTATCTCTATCTAACATCAGGCAAAAACGAGAACAGAGATATAACAGCACGAAAAATCACATGATGAATAGCAGGCTAGCCAGCGTGCCGCTGTGTGTGTGTGTGTGTGTGTGTGTGTGTGTGTGTGCGTGTGTGTGCGTGTGTGTGCGTGTGCTATACGAGCCAATGAGCAGCGGTAAACAGTGATATGTTCTGAAGGCTGTTTAAAGAGGCGGAGGATGCCAAGGAGAGGGGGATCAATAGCAGGAGGGTGGAGGTGGGTCGCGATGGACCAGATCATTTATGTGAAGGTGAGCCCCGCCTCGTTGTAGACTTTGAAGACCTTCTCGATGGCGTTGACGTAGGCGGCCGTCCGCAGGTCCAGACCCAGGTTGTACTTGCTCGCGGTGCGCATGATTTGCTGCAAAGGTAGAAGACGACATGTTAAAGCAGCTCGGGCAGCCTCGAAGGATAAGAGCGGTACATAGTAAAAGCACAAACAATGCCGAAGAATATTTCAAAGTCCAAAATGATGCTGACCGGAGTAACAACTTCAAAGTGAAGGTCAAACTATGGCTTATAGGAAACCTGGATCAGGTGACTCTGGACTGCCTGAAGACTTTCTTCTTTCTTTCTTTTTTTTTATAAACATACAATACTATTTAATATCTTTTTTTATAACCATGTTAGAGAAAGAATGAGAAAGAAAATAAATAAAAAAAGACAAGGCCTAAAGCTATTTCTAAAAATACATTAATTTATTAGCATTTATGACATTTTTGCAGTGCTCCCAAGCTTTTTATATCAATATCTGATGCTGCTGACTGAAACTTGATTTAAAAAAAAAAAAAAAAAAAGAAGAAGGATTTAACAGCTTCCTGCAGCACAATCCATTCTCAGTTGTAGCTCGTAGATGTGTAACGTCTCTCGACAGCCATAATGTTTCAACTAACGGCAGGTGAGAAAAACTATTGGACACCTGCGGAAATAAAATGTTAAATTCCTTCCAAGTCGTCTTTTGAGAGAGCTGGATTCAGTGATTGTCAACACTTTGAGACCAGGAGATGCCCTGTTCGAGGTGCAAGCTCATCATCCCAGTTAAAACTTCAATACATATTTGATCATTTATTTTTTTTGGATACTTTAAGAGATTTCTAGTTGCTTTTGTGTTTGTTTGTTTGTAGCATGATGAGTTTACCTACAGAGGAAATGAGTCTCAGACTGCACTCCATGCACAGACTGAGTCAGATGTGACGCATACACATTATACAGAGAGATCAAAGTAGTCGTTTCCACCGAAACACATTTATTAAGGACAGCTGACAACACGCTCGTAATGCCAGAGCCTTAAAAGTAAATTATCTTAAGTTATCTGAATCATGAAACATGCAGTTCAGGGAAATATCTCATACCAAAAGTTCAATTTAAATTGTACTGTAAACCAAGTTTTAATGTCTTGCATTAGGTTAGGGCTCTTAACATTTCCAACTTTCTGTGCGTCTCATCAGAATTTATTTTAATAGTCAAGATGGTAAACAGGTTGGACTGGGTCATATGCTGCATATTCACTTACCCGGGCAGACCTCTCCATGGTGTAGGCCAACCCAGAGTGAACAATATCCTTCTCGGAAGCACCCTGGAAAGGAAGAGTGTTTGTTAACGACACAATCATTCACAGAGGGACACGTCAAAACACTTTTACTGTGGTGACAGCGGATGTTACTCACAGCAACTCTGGCCTGGAAGTCAGCGGTAGGTACGACGGGGATGGGTCCTCCCTGCTTGCCAAACTTCCTCTCTAAACTCTCCTGCACAGACACTGGAGAAGGAGAAAAGCAGAAACACCCCGGTAGCTCATTCATAGTCAATGTAAATACACTGGGAAACATGATCGGCTGCATGTTACAAGAGTGGAAGTATGATTAGAAAAGAGACCGTCGGTACCCGTCGTTTCTCGTGGACAGAGATTTCACATCAGCAACAAAACGGAGACCGTCGGAACCGCCTCTAACGGGAAAACTGTATCTACCCGTGTCCTCGTACAAACCCAACCGCACGGTATCTACCCGTGTCCTCGTACAAACCCAACCGCACGGTATCTACCCGTGTCCTCGTACAAACCCAACCGCACGGTAGCTACCCGTGTCCTCTTACAAACCCAACCGCACGGTATCTACCCGTGTCCTCGTACAAACCCAACCGCACGGTAGCTACCCGTGTCCTCGTACAAACCCAACCGTACGGTATCTACCCGTGTCCTCGTACAAACCCAACCGCACGGTATCTACCCGTGTCCTCGTACAAACCCAACCGCACGGTAGCTACCCGTGTCCTCGTACAAACCCAACCGCACGGTATCTACCCGTGTCCTCGTACAAATCCAACCATACGGTATCAGCAGATGTTGTTCCTCTTACAAAACATTTTTGTTTGTCTTGCATGCCATGGAGATGACTGTATCCATCCACCTCGTTGTCAGACCGGTTTAAGGCCGACCTGAGCAAGATACAGTCTCCTCCCAGGCACACACTGCGATCTGCATCAGACTCTCACAGATCCTCTGTACTCTTTATTGTCTGAACCTTTCTGTAGAAAGCTTTGACTAAAGAACCTTGAAGACAAATCTCGACTCGGACTCATCATTTCCAGATTTCCACCACACCACACTCGGTAAGAAAAGTAAGACTCTATTTATTTGTTCATCCATTGCGTTTGTTGATGGCTCCAATAAATTGCAGTTCAGTTGTTTGTTTTTAAACTGCAAACATTTGCAGTGTTTCAGTCACTCCAACAGCGATCTAGAGAGGCCTAAACTTAACACAGAAAATCTAACGCGTTACATTTGTTAAAGTTGCTGTAAAGTAGAACTGAAAACGAGTTTTAAGTTCATCACACCACAGAAGTATGGGTTGTTAACTACCCATCCAAATTCGAATGAAAAAAAACAAACACCGACAAGTAGGTTAAATAAGGCTTTGAAATCGTGAGGAAATCATCAGTCTTCTCTGCGCTGAGACTAAACAAAACCTGAGCTGAAAACGGGTGAGAAACTGTATAACGGTCTAACTCCACATTTCAGTGCGACAAAGTTTTCCATCTTTGCACATGCTTTCAGCGACTCATTTCACACGTATATAATGTACTGAGAAGCAATTCATGGAATTTTCTTTACAGCATCTTCAACAGAAAATAAGTCTCTCGTGGACAGAGATTTCACATCATCTCATACCAGCAACATAACAGACAATGGCTGAAGCACCACAGACGGTAAGAAAAATAAGATTACTTATCTGGTTATATATTTATCTTACCTTGATATTCTTACTGACTAAATCGTTAATGTTTTTCCTTTTCTGCACTGCTGGGCAAAAATAAAATAGGGTCAAATTTGCCCTTGATTGTTGTAGATTTCAGAACTAAGGTGTTTAAGAGTATTTATTATTTTCTCAGCATTCACAGCACACTGGAACCATCTGAAACACTTTCTGCAGTAATAGAACAGTTAAATGTAAGAGTAGAGCGTCACAGAAATATTAATGGTTCCCCCCTTCTTTCTTTTTTGACAGAATAAGGCTCGTTCTTTTGACTACACAGAAAATATGTCAAAAGTGGAGAGGGACAACTTAAAAGATGAAACTCTAAAGAGAAACCCAGATGTTCTCTTTGAGGACAAGAAGAAAAACGGTTCAAGATCCAACCTCATTTTCTTCACCGAGGCAACAGAAGAGTGGAGAGCTGCAATACTGGAAGCCTATCAGCCTGAGACAGAGCATCCCTTTGTCAAACTCAGACTCTCCGAGAAGAGAGGCTCTATACTTATATATCATACTGGAAAGGTTGTGATGAACGGTTCACAGACAAATCTGAACGACTTTGAGAACAAATTTGAAGAACTAAAGCAACATGTGAGCGAGATGAGGACCACTAGATTAGAGAACGAAATGGCACAACTGGCAATTCAAGATAATTTGGAATCTGAAATAGCCGGCGGTCAGCTTGGGAGTGACGGGAGCAGAGCCCCTGCCCCCGCCCCTCAATAAAACGCAGAACCTTGGCTGTCTACTGAATAAAATCAAACAATCAGTCACTAAAAGTACAAATATTGAGCTTTTATTCCCGTCAACTGGAGCTTTTTTTTTTTCTAGTGCTTTAAAAATCCACGACGTATTTTCTGACTTTAAATTGTTTTGTTATATCATGTCCGGCATTGATCACCTTAAATGTGCTTTTAAGGGCTTCTGTGTTTTAATGTCTCACTGTTTGTTTTTCTACAATTCTCTAATGTTTACAATTCATCTACTGTTTTGTTTTACTTTAAAAACCCTTGATGACATTTGGTCTTTGAAAGGTACCATACAACTTTAACATTTTCTAACTCACTGTAGATCTTTGAGAGTCCCTGGTTCTGCTGTTCATCGTGTAGTTTTCTTTTAGAATGGTGTCACATGGGCTAAAATATAATATGAAATGTAAAGGAAATATAACGGTTATGTATCTTCTGATTGTGTCTCATGACCCAGGAAAACTGTGGTTTGTCCGAGGGTTTCAGACAGTGCTGAGAAGTCTTGTACTCACTGAGCAGGTGGTAGTTGGAGTCTCTCTCGTACTTGAAGGTCAGTCTTCCGTAACTGACATGGTTGAGATTCTTCAGCCACTCGAAATAAGATACCGTCACACCACCAGCATTCAGGTACATGTCCTGCGAGACGAAACATCCCGTATTCAGACATTTGCCTGTTTGGGACGGTCTTCAACTCTCTGTGTGTAAAACTGTTTGGACAAAATGTCCTCTGTACTCCAGAAATGTCTTAAAGGTTTTAAATATCAAATAAAATAAATGTTCTTTAAAATCTCCTGTTTACATCATACTTTAAACAAAGTTAACTGAAACAAGCGATTTCAGAGCCTTGAACGCCTCACTGAACATAACGCACCAGCACAATGTGGTCACATCAAACCGCTGCTTCATGTTTTTAGTGCACAGGTGTAATTTCCAACCTGCCGTTCTCAAACCATTTGCACTGTCCCATCAGCGCAGATAACGTTTAGTCATGCGTGTCTTATGTACATATTTTGTTATTCAGAAAAACAGTTTATTAATTTAAACAGAGCTGAAGAAGCCAAATTAGTAAAAATGTGTCAAAGAAAATTGAATTTATATTCAGCTGTCATCAAATTTAGTTTGAGTTGGTATTTCCGTGTGCGTGTGTCATCAGGTGTGCTTACAGGAATAACCATGACGTTGTTCTCCAGGAAGACCTTGTCGGCATCTGGGGTGGTGGGACCATTGGCACCCTCAGCAATGATCTAGCAAAAAAAACAAAAAAAAAAAAACACAAATCAAACACAACTCATAGCTACGACCAAGTTGCCCTGTCCTCGCTCATGCGAAGCCCAAATGACAACTTCAATCACAGCACCTTTAGTGAATCAAAGTAAGCGTTTACCTTGGCCTTGATCCTGGGGGCGTTGTTACGAGTGAGCTGCTTCTCTCCGGCGGCCGGGATCAGGATGTGGCAGTCGGCTTCCAAAATGTTCCCTTCATAGGGTTTTGCTCCTGGGAAGCCCACAATGGTGCCGTTGTTCTACAGAAAGTGCAAAGACACAAACACACAGGAGGAAAAAAACCCATTATAATTGTATTTACCGACAGGGATATTGTTGAGTGAGCGTGAATAAGTATGAAAGAAAAGAAGAAGTCCCAAAAACAGACAAAGAGGGAACAACTTTGATTTAATTAAAAAAAAAAAAAAAGATAAAGGAGATGCTGAAATGATAAGAGAAGGGAAACAGAAGTGAGGGGATGTGCTTGTACCAGTTTGTAGTCCTCCAGCTGTTTGGGGTCGATGCCGTCTGGGTTGTAGATGGCGCCGTCAATCTCAGCAATACCCACACACTTGGCCCCGAACCTGTGCAGGTACCTCATGGAGTGAAGACCCACATTACCAAAGCCCTGTGAAAAGTCACAGCAAATAATTATCTTCATACTCCAAGAATTTACGATCACTTTTAAAATCACTAAGCAACATTAGTAGTAAAAAAAAAAAAATAATTATATTATTATAGTCCATTTTACTCAAACCTAAAGCTCAGCCTCATGTAACGAAATACAATAGTGCCACCATGTGGCCAGTTTAAGCTATAACATTTTCCTTACGTGCTGTACTGTGATCTGAAAGGACTTTCAGAGAGGTGCCATATGTTTTATTATGTCCACTCTACGTAAATTCTGGGACAAATAAACTAAACGGGCAAAGATGGACAAACAGAAAGGAAACTCTCCTGGAAAAAAAACTATTCTCCTGCCTGGTCACAATCTCAAAAGGCGTTATTATTAAAAGTAAATCACTGTTGGGTCTGAATTCACTGGGATTATGGGTAGGTGATGTTGGCAGAGGAACAATCCTCTTCCACAATGTATGCAATTTCATATAGCTATATCAACATGTATCTAAATCAAGTAAATATTTTAGAAAATAGAGCAAAAAAAATAAATAAAATTAACCCATCTTTGGAAAAATCCAGTATTGCCATACAGCACTCCCGGTCACTTTTCCCACAATAATCTAAAACAGCCAGAGCTTTAAGAAGAATGTGTGTACAAAGTAAAAATCTGTAAGAGGGAACACTTTTCCTCAGTTTCTGTCATCTCATGGTATAGTTATATCACAGTTGTAAGAGATCAACAGGTTAGCTGGAGCAGAAAAAACAACAACTTCACTACACGGTAAAAAAATAAAAAAATAAATCTCAATAGCGAAGTACAAACATGCCCATGTTTTGATCTTAATACCATACAAGAGATCTGTTCTCTCTTTTCTCACTAATAAATCTCTAAGAAAAATCTAATCTCAGCAGCACAAAGTCTCACACACACACACACACACACACACACACACACACACAGAGCGAGAGAAGGATTATCTTTCTGAACATCTATGTCAGCATTCAGCTGCTGTCACCACTTCTTCACCTCCTCAGACATCCTTCAATCATGCGTCACTCTAATAACCGCTCGCCTGCAAACACCATCCTCCTTTATATCTCTAATTGTATCTGCAGTCTCCTCTTTGTAAATCCCCTCAAAAAAAAAAAAAAAAAAAAAAAATGTTTGATCAGCATCCTGTGAAGAAACAAGTAGGAGAATATCCTTTTTTCTTTCTTTTTTTTTTTTTAAATGGCCGAAAGTTACGCAACCTGCAGCGACCCTGACAGAAACATTTTGTTGGGTGAAATGCGTCTGCACATACAGGGTTGATGATATTAAAACATCAGATTTCATATCTGTTGTCTTGGAAAGTGGTGATTATGGAGAGTATTCAAGGAAGACAGCAGAGGACGCTGCTGAGGGATTTCCTACTCAAGAGTGAATTTGAGTGTGTGTGCGTGTGTGTGCGTGTGTGTGTGTGTGTGTGCGTGTGTGTGTGTGCGTGTGTGCGTCCGTGACATGTGAGGAGCTGCATGTGACGAATGGAAGTGAAACTCCTCACGAGAAATGATGCTCGTTGACTTTTGTCTTGTGAACTTCTCCTTTCACAGATTTATACTTGACTCAGTTTATGCTTTAAGAAAAATGTGCCCTTCCCTGACTTTAATGTTGCTTCTTTTTATCGTCTTTTCCATCAAGATATATTCCATTGTTTACATTTAATCCTCGGCGCTAAAACAACCGAGACTAGCGAAAACATAGCAATTAGTCGTCTTTTAAACCCGAACTCTGTCTCGCAAAGCTCAGCATGAAGGAATTACAGTAGTAGAGCAGGATAATTTCTGTTTACGGGTTCCTCTCCTGCCGAGTCATCATTTCCATCAACGAAGACAGGAAACTTCAGTTCAGCCCGGAGATCAGGGCCGGGCTAAAACAGATGGCGAGGCTGTGATTGAGGCGCAGCTCTAAAAAACCCTCGTCGGGATTTCAAATGAAAACCTAAATCCTGTCGGCGTCAGTGAGCAAATAATTGCAATACATTCACAGCTGCCTCGAGTAAAATGTTTCGACTGTGATCAAACTGAGAGTGAGAGTGTTTGTTTGTGTGTTTGTGTTTGTGCACCTGGATGATGAAGGTCTTGTCCTGGAAGCCAGGAGTCAAGCCCAGCATGCTCATGTAAGAGGCCTCGTTAATGAAGTTCTCGATGCCGTGGAAAACTCCACGTCCGGTGGCTGAGATGCGTCCGTGGATTCCTCCCTGGCTGATGGGCTTTCCTGTCACACAGGCATGGGCGTTGATGTCCTGAGCACACAAGAAGAGGAAGATCAGACCAAACACACACACACACACACACCATAGACTGTACACGATTATACACACACACACACACACACACACACACACACACACACACACACACACACACACACACACACACACACACACACACACACACACACACACACACAGCATTGCAGCCACCATGGCTGACTGTGATTGGCTTAGAGACTTCTAAAGCAAACACAGCCCAAAACAAATTGGCCTTGAAGCCTCAATGTCTCAAGTGATTGTAAAAGACAAAACCCTTTGGGGATACTTGCATGGAAAATCTGATATATTTTTAATAGGTCTGTTATTTTTGAGAACCAGCATCTAGTGCTATCAAGTGGTGCTGCTTAATTCCTCCTTCAGCAGCCTCGGCTTCTGGCCATGGTGTTGGCTGCTTGGCATATAAAGTGTTATGTACAGTACCAGGTAGTGGGGCAGCTGACTGAATGTCAGTACAAACTACCCATAATCCTCTGCCCTCTGATACCCGGAGCAGGAATGTGTCACCTACTCCAAATCTCTGTCAGGGGTATCTGGAACAGAGGCCACATAGCTGGATAAAATGAGAGGAGCTGGGCTGGAAACCACACTGGATTACAATTTTTATCGTCATTGACATCTGAATGAGTCAAGCGTGTTGATCGATTGGTGGATATTGATTCTGTACGGATCATAATAACCCCCATCTGCATGTGAGCCAGGAAAATAGTAGTACGACGTTCGGTAGGCATTCAGAAACCTGTTAAAAACAGATACTCTCCTTCTACTGACTTCAGTCTACTACAAACATCTTTCTTCCAAGAAGTCTAAATTTATATGAAACGTAAGCTCACAGCCAGTTACCATCATCTACCGAAAATGAACGGGCACAGTCAAACGTTTCTCTTTTTACATTCAATTTCTGGCAATGTCACCACAACAATTTTTCTCAATTGAAGCTCTGCTATATTACAGCACAAAGTAAGAATCTTCAACCAAAACTCATCTTTTTTTTAACAAAAAGAACTCGTCATTAACGGGTCAGTATGCCTCTCAAAACTCTCAAACAGATTTGAGGAGGTTTATGGGAAATGAGTTCTTATTGTGGGAATGACAATGTTAGTTTTCTACACACTTCCAGTGCACTTCCTGTTTTTGTCCATACAGTATGTGGTGAATGACCAATATCCATGTTTAAAGAGGATATAGTGTGTCTTCCATATTACAGTCACTTTTATGAACGTTTTGTAACTTTGCACAAATAGATCTCCAAGTTCAAAATATAGAAAAATTAAAAAAAATTCTGTGAGGTATAGTACGTTTGTAGTCATAGGAAGTGATTACATGTGACTCTTTATTAGGTGGTAGTTAAAAAAATAAATAAAATGTAAAAATCTATTTACAATTTTTTTTTTTCTTTCAACTAGCCATTTTTGTTAATTTCTGCAATTTTACCACCCAAAAAAAACAACATAGAAAATGGCCCAAATTACATTTTTGAGAAAACCCGCCATAAAAATAAAGAATTTTTGATGGCAACAATCACCAAAAATAGATAGTCCATGACAATAGCCCAAAACCTAAAAAAAAAGACACAATTTATGGAGAAGCAAAGGCTGAGCGTGGAGAAACTGCAAAAAAAGGATGTTTGGCATTTCTCAGAGATAATAGCTTTCAGCGTTTCAGCTCTGACGATCGTCCGTCTCAAGTTTCATGTAAAACTCAACGCTGTGGCTCGCTTTCCCAAACTCCCTCTGAACCCCCCCCCCCCTTTCACCTCTCCTTCAGCTACATGGCTAAAATCAAAGTTAAATGCGTTTTGGCCGCCATCATTTTTGACTATTTCGATCAAACCTTTGTGAAAGACACATGTGCAAAACACGTACCCGGGTCAACGTTGTCCATGAGTAAGCCGTGTTTGACAGGTTTTAATAGCAGAATGGACAGATGACAAACACACACACACACACACACACACACACACACACACACACACACACACACACACACACACACACACACACACACACACACACACACACACACACACACAGGCCTCAGTCTGAAAAGCTGTTTTTCAAGAGGGGAGGAATGTTTCCGTGGTCGGCTGGGAAGGGAGAGGCAGGAAACCACTGTTCATGGTTTACATGTGACTCATTCCTTGTTTTTAATCTGGCCTGTTTGAACATTTCTACCAAAACCCCAACCAAGTCCGGCAAATTGGTTCTGTACGTCGAGAACTCACAGTGTGTGCAATGGTGTTGGCATACGTGTCGGCGATCCAGGACATTTCCCTCTCTCCTGTGCTCATGTCGGGGGCCGGGACGTCGATGCCAGGTCCTGGTAAACAAACACGGGTAGGGGAGGGAGGAAGAGAGCGGGTAAGGGAGGGAGAAGTGGGGGCGTTTTAGTAAAGTCCGCCGGTCACAGTGCTCACAAGCTCATACTTCACGCCGGAGATGGTGAACACCGCGGGTTTCCAGGCTTCAGCTACTAGCTACCTCTGCTGATCCTAAGAGCTTGAGTTTATATTCTTTTGCTGAAAATACAGACTTAAATAACAGGGGAAATGTGAGCACTAGGCTTTTTTGTGTCCTTGTCTCACAATATATCTCACAATATATACATATATATACACACACACACACACACAACGGCTTCGAGATCCAAAAACAGAAGTGGAGAGGTGGGGGTGGGACTGCGAGAGAGAGAGAGAGAGAGAGAGAGAGAGAGAGAGAGAGAGAAGTTGATGAGCGAATCTGTCGGGAGGCAGAACAGGCCGGTGACGTGGGCCGTGGGTAGCGTTTTACCTCCGGGGTGTAGAAAGACTCGCTAGTGAAAGAAGGCCCTCGTATGAAGTCTCACCAGAAATGACACAACTACTGCCGTTTCCAAGCACACAGCGGCAGATCTCTCCGCTGGTGTTTGAACTAAACGCATTAGGAACATTCGCATGCATCCAGCTAAGGGTGAACAAACTGTCTGTATGGGGGATGTTGAGCCGCTGGACCAGTGGATGTGTTTGCGTGCGGCCGAGCTCGATACAGTCGGCTCTAATATTACAACTTCCGACAGAAACCAACCCTTTTCGAACCGATTCACTACAGTTCAGAGGCAAACGTTATTCTTTTCCCGCCGCAACATATATTCAATACATTTAGTTACTCTGCAGATTCAGATTAATGACACACAATAAACAAATAAATGATGATGTATTCTTTTGGGGTATGATAAGGCTTCACAAGTTACCAAGCAGTATAAATTCATAAAGATTAGCCCCGCCTTTACCGGCTGCAACAATAAAAGATTATCAAATAATAAACTTTATCAACAAAAATTGTAATACAGATTCAGAAATGAAGAGTACTTTCACTTGTGTTACTTCAAGTCAATTTTGATGCTCAAGTTGTTTTTCCTCAAGGCAAATTTTAAATGACAACTTATATTTATAACGCACCATTTTACACACTGTGATAGTGCTACATTCATATCATAAAAGACCTGATTCCTTCTTCCTCAAATGTATAAAGTGTGTACATTGGGAAACAGGCTGTGCTTTGTGGTTTCCTCCACCTGTAAAAATCAGATTCAAGTTGAACTTTCATCCCAACACACCTTTATCTTTTTCTCCATTAGCAATTTTCTCCCGCTTTAATTAACACGGACACACCCTCATCTACCCCAACCTGAATAAACAGCACGACATGACAGGAAATAGTTACCTCGATGAATGGAAAATGAAGGGAGAGAGTGTGTGTGTGTGTGTGTGTGTGTGTGTGTGTGTGTGTGTGTGTGTGTGTGTGTGTGTGTGTGTGTGTGTCCCACTATTACGCACAGAGAGAGAGAGAGAGAAAGACAAACTCACCAATGAAACCCTTCTTGGCCAGCTCAATAGTGAATCTCCTGGTGATCTTCTCCAGCTCATTATCCTGCAACGAAGCGCAGATTTTAGGACAAACATCTTGTCAACCTGGTTGCATTCCTCCCAGCAAATCAAACAACGTCTCCTCCATGTCAAAACAATAATTCTCATAAGAGCCACTTCAAGCCTTTGATAGACCTGGGAGGTTTTGTTTTTGTCGAGGCTTTTCTCTCCAGTCAACTCTGAGATTGGAAGCATCAGTCAGTGACCAGTCAATCGTTTATCTCACAGCATTACTCAGGATTATAGCGTGTAACCATATAAAAGACAGTGAAAGCATCATTAGTTAAGGGAAAGATTTACGACATTTTAATTTAAACCACCAAAATACTTTACATCTGCTCATTTGTCGGCATTGCAGTCGCTTCACCCTTTAAATAAATATTCAAACAAGACAAGGATACAAAGACCTCTGATTATTTGGTTCACCGCCTGTTCTCTTATCTCCTTTCTATGTCTCTTCAATTTTTCCCCTCTTCTTACTTTATTTCTCAAGGAGCAAATACAAAATGGAACTCCCCGCCTTTTGCATTCTTGTGTGACTTGAGTCATCGCCTGTGAAAACTGCTGCCAGCCTTCTGAATCTAAAGCACGTCTCCTCGGCTCCGTCGCCCTGTTCCTCTGCTTTAAGTACGACAGCACACATTTAAACACGTCTGTATATCTTTACATGTGCGTGCGAGTGTGGTGGAGGCGGATTGACAGGAGAGGGCTTACAGAGTAATTCTTGGTGTTGATCTTCACTCCAGCTTTGGCTCCCCCGAATGGCACATCTGGAAGGGGAATGATACAGCTCAAACACCACAGAAACATGTGTAATCGCTCGCAAAAGAAGCAAAACAACAACAACAACAACAACAAAATAGATGGATGGATAACTATTCTCTGGCATTATATTCTCTGATCATACATTCAGGCAGAAGCGATCAAAAACGTACAGTATTAATATAACTGTGGAGATCTGGGTATAACCAGCAGGAGGCTTTGTGGACGGCTAAGACTTTAATACTGACCAACGACGGCGCACTTGTAGGTCATCAGAGAGGCCAGGGCTTTCACCTCATCCACAGACACATCTGTACTGTAACGGATACCTGAGGGGAAACACACAGACAAAAAGCGATTTATAACAGAGCCACCGTACGAAGAAAAACTGCAAAAATGTACAAGAGGCCGATATGTATTTTTTTGTATTTTAAAAAAAGGAGCAGCGTCTTGGATTTAGTGACATCTAGTAGTGAGGTTGTAAGTGGTGAGGTTCCTTCGAAGCGTGTAGGAGAATCTACGGTGGCAGGAGAACTCAAAAACACAAAAGCCCCTCTTTAGAGCCAGTGTTTGGTTTGTCGCTTCTGGGCTACTGTACAAACATGGCGGCGCCAAATAGCACCGTCTGTGGACGAAGACAAGTTCCCTTCATTAAACACTACTGAAAACATAATTATGAATATTATATTACATTTTTACCTAAATCCTACATAATCAACCTTTAAGACAAACAAAACTGATGTGTCCCGTATTTTTCCGTTTTTATGAGCTGGTTTGAGTTCACATGCCTTTTATATTGACAGTTGCCTACGTGTTTAGACTCTAACACAAGGAAGTCCTTGTCCTGTGCAGAAACTGTCTCCGCTACATGTACAGCTCGATGAACAGCAGAAACAGAGCACAGTAAAAAAAAAAAAAAAAAAAAAAAAACTGGACTGGACTGGGCCAATAATCCCAGTGTGTTCTCCACGGTCTCCACAGGACCATACGGGTCAGAGATCACTAAATGCGTCTCGCAGTCAAGGTAACAGCTAAAGGAGGGGCGGAGACGTCGTGAACCAATCACGGCCCTCCATTCCGACCTCAGACCCAGAGCTGCAGTCATACCTTCCTGTTATCTAGCGTTTACTACCGTTGCCACAGGAACATGTGCAACCTTATATGTACACTCATACAGCCAAGCTGCATATGCCACGCTACTCCATCTTATTGGCACAGCGAGAGAGAGAGAGAGAGAGAGAGAGACTGAACAACAACCCCAAAAATAGTGCATCCAGAGTTAGCTTGCACAGAGAAACCCAAGGGCAAGCAGCACAGAGACGAGACTGCAGAGTGCTTTCTGAAGAGGAAAGCAAAGTGCGGGTCTATTTATGCGAGCAAAAACACAGGAAGCGTGAGGGGGAAAAGCCACTTGATGACATCGTTCTGTGCCCACCCACCCTAATACCTCATTGCTGCAGTCTTGAATTACAGGATGGTCACGTGCACGCTAAAGATCAAACATCCCAAACAAAGCAGCAGCCATCAGAGCGCTGCTGTGGGTGGCTCTGCCTCTTTTTTTTTTTTTTTTTTCCATTTCCATTCATCCAAACATCAGCTGAGATACCTCACCCAGGCGATGCTGAGCACATTGATCAAATTAAAAAGAGAGGTGGGGGGGAGAAAAGAAAAGAAAAGAAAAAAAATAGGCTGGCTGCTTAACCATCCCCCATCCAATCATCCACCCAACTAGCTGGCAACCACAGCAGCAAGAAACAAAACAGATCTGCAAAGTCTGAAATGAAATCGGGCAACTTTAGCTCACTGAAATTCACCGCAGTTTCGTACAGGAAGGTCTGAAGGCGCAACACGATGGAGCTTAAGAGCCTCCGGGGTTTAAACCAACCTGCCAATTATGTACATGAACTTTAAAACACATTTTGAGCTTTTGATTGAATAATGGCGGGTTTGGTTTAAAAAAAAAAAAAAAAAGAAGTACATTTTCCCCTACTGCGACTATTTCTCATTTAATTAGTAACCGTTATTTTTAATTGTTTTTTTTTTAGTTTTAACTGACAGCGTTTCAATTTCAGAGAGAAATCGACTCTACCGAATGACTTTATAAGTTTTCACACACAATGGGATGAAGTCCTCCCGCATTCATGGTTTACATTAGACAAAAGTGAAATCGTTCATTTCACCCCCTGCGCGGCAAGGAGACGAAACGATCAGCGAACCACACAAAGTTCGAGTTTGACCAATGCACGCCACGTCCAGTAAAGGGCGGCGTGGTCCGGCCCGGCAGCCGTCGCTCTGTATGGCTCTCACAAGGGGGTGGATGAGCACAACACGGACACACAAAAACAGCCTCTGCACTTTGTAGTTTGATCCGAGCACAGTTAAGGTCATATGTACTGTATACACTGTATTAATGATTAAACCCACTGAACGATAACAGCGCTCGCCCCTATTGTCCAGGGGTCTGGCATAAAGGACAAATCACACCTTTTTTTTTTTTTTTTTTAATTGGGCAACTAGAAAAAAAAATGAAACATTAGCCAATATCAAAACTACGAAAACTGCATTTAAGGCCTAATACCTCCTTTGAGTTGATTGCAGGATCAGCTTTAGTTGTCGCAAAGTCCAAATGGCGAGCTTTAATCCCATTTTGTAAATCTTAAATGAAAAGTTAATATTTAAATGTGATTTGTGTGGCCGGAAACACGAGAGAGAGTGAACCATATTTGGTAAAAAAAAAAAAAAAAAAAAACGCTGAAGAGGTGGTTTCGATTTAGCTTCAAAAATCGAGGACGTGCTCGGCTCTCCTCGGGACTTTACGAGATGGAGCGAGGAAATGAGATCCTTTTAAAAACGTTATTGATTTTTACTTGTAATGCCTTCTAAGTGTTCTCTCACTGATAAACCGGCTGCACAGTCAGCGGCGCTGCAGGTTCGTACCGTCGGGGACGGGGGAGGGCGGGGAGCCAGATCGGGGGAGACGCCCGCTACTGAGATTTCATCCGGGGGCGTTAACTCGGCTTGTCGGATCATTTTGCCGATATATTTCTTTAAACCAACGCTTTCTGCGTCGGGCACAGTGTCGGCGTGCGGCGTCTCGGGCAGAAATACACTTCCCCAGAATAGGGGCATCAAGCAGGTGCAGCGGAAGGGTTTCACGCCGTTAGTAGTTTGCGCCACACCGCTGAAGTCCGGCCCTCTGACCGGCTCAACCAAAACGGACCGACTCGATCAACTGGGAATGCCTCTTCTCAGTAGCACCCCACCCCCCCACCACACACACACACACACACACACACACACACACACACACACACACACACACACACACACCTGTCACACTGCCTGACAAATAGGAGTGCTTGGAAACACAACCTCCCCCCCCCCCTCCCTGACTTTCCCATCACTATACTCACGATTTACCCACAGTGCACTGCAGCAATTGCCTCTGCTTTGAACCTTGAACCAAGGAGCATAGGTCACTCATAATACATCATATTCTGGACATATATATATAAAGGATCCCACTGTCTTTGTTCCTCCTGCTTTTGGCTGTGTGGATGAACAGTGAGCAGTAGGCACTTGATGATTAGCCATGTGTTTTGTGCAGCAAATGTGGAGATGCCCAAATGACGTGACACCTGATGCCCTGCACACAACGACATACATCCGGCACAATCTAGGGGGGGAGAGTGGCATAGATTGGTGATGACGAGCAATAAACTGGTGAATCAGATATATATATATGCATATATATATATGATTTACTGTGCGTGAATAACGGAGGTCGGAGGATGAATGGCCCGAGCTGGAGACGGATCACGAAGTCTTGACTGCGATCTTTGATCAGAAACTCCGGTGCCGTGATTGACACAGATGAGCGGGAAGGTCAACCGCACGTTAACGGTCTCGTACGGTAAACGAACGCGACCAAAAACAAAACGGAACAAATAAAAGTGCCATCGTAAAAAAAAAAAAGACGGAAGGGTGATATCAGGTGCCGACGACATCCGCAACCGGGCTTCGTGCTTTTTAAACGAGCTGACGTCGCCGCTAACTAATGCTAAGGAGCCGGCTAATGCTAGCTGTCCGACGGGGCCGGCGCAGGAGGTTTCGGACCCGGGTTTTCTTACCCCCTTTGCACGGAGTCCTGTGCTGGCTGTGCTGGGCGCGGTACCCCTCCACCACCTCCCACTCTCCGTTATCCCTCTTGATGGGGAAAGACACGCTCAGGACGTGGTTGCAGGGCTTGATGATGCGCAGGATGCCCCGCACACGGTTCCTCTTCTGCTCGGGGCTCTCCTTGGTCCTCAGGTCCTCCACCAGCTTGTCCTCCACGATGGCGGCGCCGCGGTCGAAGAAGCCCTCCACCATCCGGAAGAAGTTGGGGTCGTCGGGCTGGTCGGCGTAGTGACGGACCCGCATCAGGGACGAGGACGCCGGGAGAGCGGAGTCCGCGCACCCGGAGGCCAGGGCGCTGCCAGCGGAGCGGCTCAGCAGCTCCCCGAAATACCGATACATGACCGACGCTAGTTAACCGTGTAAACGAACAAAACAAAAACAACAAAAAATGTAAAAAAAAAAAAAAAAAAAAAACAAGGACAATGGGGGGTGACAACAGGAGAAAAGGGGGGGGTTCAGACTGAGCGACGCAGCAGCTCCTCACCGTGTCCAGTCCTCCGGCCGAGTGGGGGATGACGCGCCGTGTGAGTTTGCTTTAAAAGGCAGCTCGAGTCAAAGGGAAGGTTTTTTTTTTTTTTTTTTTTTTTGTCAGGGGCTCCTCCGGACGCACGCGGAAAGAGGAGGACCAACTGGAAGCGCGTGCCCGAGCGGAGCAACTGACAGCGCGCGCTCCCGCGTCTGTTTGTTGTTGTTGATTTTAAAAGGCAATGAAAAGAAAAAGGGACGTTAAATACAAGTTGATTCGTTTTTTTTTTTTTTTTTTATGTAGGTGTTGTTTTAAAGGATAACTGTGGATGATTTCAGGCCTTTTTTTATATATATATATGTTGGTCACAGTTGAACTCTTAACGGCACTTAAAAAAATGAATGCTATGTTAAATATATAAATATTTCATTATTTTTAATTATTATTATTTATTTTTTTAGGGAACATAAGCAGCTGCAGGATTCGCATCAGCCTTTTCATTCATCGGCTTTTGGACAGCAACCGCAGGATCTATGCGAGGCCCGCTGTCATCAGCAGTTCCCTCGTGTGTTGGTTCAGTCATACAACCGTGAGACAAGGGAGAGGGCGATTCAGGTGGGAGATTTTGCAAAGGCCCATTGTGTTTCCATCAGTTGTTATAAGCTCCCTCGTGGGCAGCAATAAATATATGTATGATATGATATTTAAATATACGAAGGAGTTGATCTGGTGACGTGTAGGCTGGAAATATCTGCACAAATGATTGAATATAACCAGTTGTCGTTCAAAAATGTCCATATTAGTAGCATTAGGAATAAGAACTTGCAACCGATCTGGCAACGCTTGCAAACATGGCTGGCCACAATTGTGCTGATATTTTGCATATTTTTCTAATAAGAACTAAAAAAAAAAAAAATACATGTACAGCTGAGGCTGAATTAGGTCGTGCGGTAAAATCAAATTAAAATTCATTCTGAGGGGGTCATGAGTGTTATGGCAATTCACCCAACAGTTGTCGGACATTTAACTTAAGACCGCAAATGTCAGAAGGATTCAGCCTCTGAGAACCATGAACATTTTGCACCAGTCCATCCTGTGGGTGTTGAGATAGTCGATATTACTGGCCAGTCAAAACATCAACAAAGTCAGAGGGATGCAGCCTCTGGGAACTTTAAATATTTGTGCAAAATGTTCTGTTATAGTTCATCCAATTCTTGTTGAGGGGTTTCAGTCTGGACCAAAGCGCTGGACCAACGTCGCAATCTCTAGACCTGCACCTCCTACATGACTATCAAAACAATTGATTGAAAATCAGTGTAGGGGAGTAACAAGTTACATGTATTTGTAATCGGTTACAGATGCTGCGAAGAACATGTAATTGAATTACAGTTACTTTTCAAAATGTTGGTGATTACACGGGGGTTACATCCGAATATATTCTTTTTGGTAAAAAAAAAAAAAAAAAAAAAGCTTGAACATGAAGCATAATGTTCATTCTGTTGCTTCGCCTGTTTGCACAGGACCGTCTTCTGTCCGTGTCTAAACGGGATCCATTCATTCGGCAGCAATGTGCTCAAAGCTGTGCTCTTTGTTTGTGATTTGTTCTTATTTGAATTCGCACCGCCTTTCGTCTGTCAATCAAATTAATGCGCATTGCTTTCAGCAACCACGACGAGGCGGTTGGCCACGCCGTCAGATAAGACGAAGCGATATTTGAAAGGAGTCATTCAGTAAGTGTCAAAAATCTGTGAACTGTACTCGTGTTGATAGATCTCTCGTCACTCAGCATGGGGTTGACCTAAATATCGACTTGGTTTGATGTTATGCAAACATTTTTCTTTCACTGCGGTCAATTGAGTGATCGACATTTGTGGTTTGTTTTGGTGGTTGAGCTTTAAAGTCAAAACATTCCCGTCTGAATTGAAGTTATATTGAAGAACTTTTCATCAAAGTTCGACAGTAATCAGTGTTGTGATGTTCACAATAACTAGTTTACATGTTTTGTTTTTTTTTTTTTTTTTTGGGGGGGACTTTTCAGCTGTATTTACCCGTTTAAAACATTTGATCAGAAAGTAATCAAATGTAATGAGTTCCACTGGTTTGATGAGGTCATCGAAATAGTTGTCTTAATGTGTAACGTATTCAATTTCAAGAGTAACTTTCCCAACACTGTTGACCATTAACAGTTTTCCATGTCAGCACTGGCCTTCAAAAGCCGATGATGTGCATCAACGGGCAGAGCGGAGAAGCAACCAGCAAAGTTTCTTTGATACAATAATCAAGTGTGTGTGTGTGTGTGTGTGTGTGTGTGTGTGTGTGTGTGTGTGTGTGTGTGTGTGTGTGTGTGTGTGTGTGTGTGTGTGTGTGTGTGTGTCCCCGCCGCAGACAGAATGTGAGTCATTTTTCTCAGTGAGGAGAGCACGCCTGAGACTCTCCATCAAACAGTGAGCGTTTTTTGGGCCTGTTACGTATTAATGACTGGATCTGCTTCCATTGTCCAGCCGCAGCTAAAACGGTGCGGCAGTAAACCGGCCGTTATATAACATATTAACATTATTTCCCACTTTACACACCAACGTGTGTTTGGAACACCGTCTACCACTCCGAGATACAGAATCGTAGTGCTCAGCTCATCTGATTGAGGCCCTGACCCGGGCTTATACCTGTGGACTCTGCACACACGAGATAAGATTAGATCTTTCCCCCGGCACGCACGCACAGATACCCATTCATATGTTTCAAAAGGGGTACAAACACGCGATTACACAAGATGAAAAGCAAGTTGAACACGGGCTTAGACGGGTGTAGTACATGCAGTTTGTTTGGCCAGACTACATGTTTAAGCGTTTTCAACGTCCTGTGTCGTCACTCTTGTGACTTTTGTAAGACAAAATAATCAATAGTAACCATGTTTCCCATCACAGCTGGCACAAGAACAAGGCAGTCTTTCATTATTACTCATGCAATAA
>NW_027210714.1:1042500-1077500 GCF_029030835.1 Brachyistius frenatus | reverse complement strand
TCTGACCAGCATCCTGTAGTGACCGCTGACCGACTGACTCTTCATGCACACTGCAGAGACAGGCGGGATCAGGTACGTGCAGGTGTGTATCGTGAGCGCGTCTGTGTGTTATCCTGTGTGCGCGTCGGTACGTACGGTTCATGTGATTCTTGTTCAGGCAGTTTGTGTCCAGAGCGTGACAGAGATCGTAGATGGAGCGGCCCAGCAGCTCCTCGGCGCTGTAGCCTAACAGAGAAGTCACTCTGCGCAAACACACGAAGCAAAGTGAAAGTATTTTCTAAAACAGAAGCATCAAGGCAGCAGTATGTTAATGATTAGATACCGTTTGGTTTGGCTCACTGATTTTATGCAGTCGCAGTTCTTTTGTGCGTCATTTTACACACTGTCTTTAAAATCAAGCCTGACGTGTACAGAGCAGAAACTTAAGGGTCTCTACTCGAATTTATAATAAAGTTATGGCGGTTTGAATAATGTTTGGCTGCACAATATGAACTTCGTCATGCGTGGGCAGTGGGGCATAATGAGCACAGAGGTTTTGTGTTATTAATATAGTGTAATATTGTATATAAAAAAAAAAACATTTGTCAGGGACAAACTAACTAACTATTAAGTATTAAAGGTGGGACGTATTTATTTCATAAGCATTGCAGCAGAATACAATTTGAAAAATAATCTGAATTAAACTTGTTCCAGCCGACGAGTAGTTGAGTTTACCTCGCTGCCGATCTGCTTCTTTGCTCAGATAAAACCAGAAAAACAAACCCAAATTGGTGCAGCACAGTTAATGAATAATAGGGGATGAGTATTACGTTTAATCCTCTTCCTTCCTTTTTTTTTTTTTTTCAAATTTTTTTTTATTTCATAACGCACTGCGTTGCATAATGAAATCACAATTCCTTTTTATCACACGCCACGGAAAAACGAGTCATCGAGTGTGCAGCTGCTCCTGTTTTTCAACTCAGTAACTATGAGTTTTAATCTTATTAAAACTTATTCTCACACAAGTGCTTTAAAGTGGTATTTATGCTGAGTCACAGTATTTCCAGTTCAGTTTTTGCTTCCTTTTTCTGCTGTTGCTCGCTCCACTTAATACAAAACTGCGGCTTATTCACAAGAACCAATAAAGCATAGATGTATGATCAAAGGCTCGCCATTTAAATAAATAATGCGCGGTCTGAAGCTTGCATGTGTTACCCACTTCTCATCACAGTAGGTGAACCTCATGTCCATGCTGTGCTGGCTGGTGAAGGTGTGTGTGCTGAGGAGCGTGTGTGAGAGGGGCAGAGGCCGGCAGGTCAGGAACAGGCAGGAAACTGGGAACGGAGCCACAGAGACCTTCGCTCTGCCCTGACAGTGCAGAACCTAAAATCACAGAACGTGGCGTTAAAACCTAAAAAAAAAAAAAAAAAAACACAAAAAAAACTAGTAAAATGTGAGGTTTTTGTTCCAAGTGTTTTGTTTCTTTTTCTTTTTTTTTTTTTTCCTCATGAACCTTCCACGTAGCTGACTTGAAGTTGGCGCTTCGTCCTCGGTGCGTCAGGGCGCTTTTTATCCTCATGACGAAGTCCCTCTTCTCCCCGCACCAAACTTCCTCTGAAAAAAACGAGCGATTTATTGAGCCACTGGGATGAACACGCACAAGAGTATGCAGCCAAACTTAACCATCCTTAATGTTCACATTCACACACCTGCAGGTAGACGTAGATTATTTCGGATTTCTTCGTGATCACAGGGGTGAGTATACTCAAAAATATTGTGTCCCATCAACTCAGTCTGTCAGAAAAAAATAAAGTACATATTATTCTTTACATCCTGATTTCTAAGTGAAGGTGTGTGTGTGTGCGTGTGCGTGCGTGCGTGCGTGTGTGTGTGTTCACCTGTGTCAAGCCCATGTACTTGCCGACGTTGTCGGACAGGAAGATCATGTCTCCCTCGGTAGACAAGATCATCAGAAATCCCTCCAGGATCCTCAGGTACATGTTCGTCTCCTCCGAGGCCACGAAGGACTCCCTCTCTTTCTCCTCCTCATCCCGTCCTCCATCACAATCGCTCAGCTCCACTCCACCTTCCACCACTTGTTGATATCCGACCGTGTGCCTAGTTTCTGCTTTCTTCCCAGTATTTTCTAAAACAGAACAAGACATGTCCAATTTTTCTAAATTCCTCCTGAAAAACGGTCCTATAGTGGAAAGCTTTTTCGCTTTATTCTACATTTTCGGTATCTATGGGAACGGTGAACAAAGAGAACAGAGGATGTGGTGTCTTTTTAAGCCCGTGTGTGTGTGTGTGTGTGTGTGTGTGTGTGTGTGTGTGTGTGTGTGTGTGTGTGTGTGTGTGTGTGTGTGTGTGTGTGTGTGTGTGTGTGTGTGTGTGTGTGTGTTCCAGGTGTGAGTACTTGTGTCGTCAGGGACTTCCTCTGTATAACATCCGTTTAAAAGCCACCAGATGGTTGAACTTTTTCACTCAGTTAAACATGTTTGTTTTCAAAAGGAAGAAATTACCACAATAAAAAGAAGTAGAGTTGTACATTTCCATTATACTGGAGGGCACTTTGATACACTGAATTGGCCCAGTAACAATCTTTGTACCTCTAAGTTCAAAGGTGCATTTGAAATATAGTATTATATATAGTATTTTGGACGCTATACCACATAAATGCATTAAAATGTGTACTTGTAGAGCTCTGGATCTCCCTTTTACATTTAAATGTTTGACTTCCCAAATCCTTTTTCATGTAAATATATCTTTCTTTACAACTGCAACCCGCAAACTTAACTCCTCTTTACAATGTAAAGAGAGTTTATCTGCATTGTCTGCACACAAATGCAAATATAGCTTTTGATACTTTCTCTGTGAGTCTAAAACGTACTTTTACAGGTGAGATGAACCTATCTCAAATCTTGATTTAGTTACTTCCATGTACGTGCCTCATACACTGGCCTTTGACGCGTGTGATGACTGTGCTGTTACCTTTGAGCAGCGTGTGCATACGAATGTAGCTGAGGGTGAGGCGGATGACGGACGGTTTGTCCAGGTTATCTCGGATGCAGGGCTGCAGCGGCAGGAGGCGAGACAAATCTCCAAACACGTCCGACTCCACCCGCCGTCTCTTCCTGGCCGCCTCCCGGCTGATCGCTCTGCAGGCGGCGGGGAAAAAAAGCCACAGAAGAAGTGAGGATGAATTCAAGCTCTCTGAGTAACATTTGTATGGATTTCATGAGCTAAAAATGACAGTTAAACGTACCCTAAACCGACTACGTACCGCTATACCACATAAAACTTGTATATTAAAGTAAGACATTATCGAAGACCATATTTTAAAGATACATACTATATGTTTATATGTCCTTATATTAATTGAATAATATTGATTTGTAACAGTTTTTGCTTTCTACCACTCTGCAGATTCAGAGTCAACGTTCAACGTAACCTTAAACTGATGAAAACACGACAATAACGCCTGTTGAGAGACACAAGCTTTTTCAACTTTGCTTGAACTCTCAAAAAAAGAGTCAGCTTGATGATTTTGACATCATTTGAAAGGGTTGTGGTGAATTTCTCAACATGTAACAAAGCAATACGTCTCTCGTTTTTTGATATTTTAATGCCGAGGCCTAGTTTTACTTGACAGTGCAATTTGCTGCAGCTAACATTTTGACTGCAGTATTTTTTTTTTTTACTTTTTTTTTTTCGGATACTTCCACCACTGATGGGGAAGGACAATGAGTGTGCTGTGGTTAAAATGCAGGTCATAAAGATGCCAAGTGAGGCCACATCACCCTCTTTGGCTTCCCGGCATCACCTCAGTTACCGACTAAACTGCCACAGACACAAGTCAAGAACTATTTGAATACATTTAAAAAAAAAAAAAAAAAAAAAAAAACTAAAATTGATCAAAAAGTAACAGGCGGCTTTACCTTCTCTTCTCCTTGTCTGCCGTCATCGTGTCCCACAGACGTCTCTATCCGGAGTCATGGTGAATTCTGGCTCAGACGTAGAAGAGATAATGACAGCAGGAGTTCACAGCACAACGGGATTTCTTCCCACAACCATTTGCACCATCACAGGTAGTCTAACTCATCCAGAGAGGCAATTAGTGATGCCAAATGTCACAAGGCAAGTGGTCCCCTGCAGCACAGATGATGCTGTCTCTGGTGAGTGTCTCCTATCTCCTCTGTGATGCAAATCACAGACAGGCCTCCAAAACTGAGCATGACGATAGGTCAGCTGGCCCGGAAAAGCATCACCCGCCCCCTTTGCTTTCTCCCACCCTCCGCTCCACCCTCTTCTCTCACACAAACTTCAGAGCATCCCACAGATTTGCCTCTGAGCAGCAGCAGCAGCAGGCGCGAATCGATGAAAACTCGCAAAAAATAAATAAATAAATAGGAAAGGAAAGAAGACAGAGGAGTCTGGGATTGAAGTAGACAGCTCAGTGTTTTATTGGAATCAGACCAGACAGGATTAGCCCGGCTGTTGCACTACATTTTGGCACAGAGTAAGATAGTGTGCCCAGGAACAGCCCTACCCCTGGGTGCACAAAGCTTCACTACACACCGACTCTACTGCACAGAGAGCAACCAGCTCGCCTTCAGAGCACTGTACAGTACACGCGACAACAGTCCTTCTCTGTGTGTGACTGTGTGTGTGTTTGTAAGAAAAGACAGCGGGAAGTAGAGAGGGGAGGGGGCAAAAGAAGAGAGTCTGTATGTGGTGTGTGTGTGTGTGTGTGTGTGTGTGTGTGTGTGTGTGTGTGTGTGTGTGTGTGTGTGTGTGTGTGTGTGTGTGTGTGTGTGTGTGCGTGTTTGAAATGAGAGGTAATTCAGCTGCTGGTTCGCCACAATTCTTATCACCCGGCTGTAACAGACCTAGAAATAGTATAGTTATAGTATTATACACAAAGGTTTCCTCCAGATACACTTTACAATAATAATAATAATAATAATAATAATAATAATAATAATAATAATAATTATAATAAAAAAAGACAGAGAGAGCAATAAGAAAGAAAAGCCATTCTTGAAAAAAGCAAAAGTCAGAAAAGCAAATGGTTTTGGCTGAGTGAGACGGCTGCTGGAGGCGGGAAAGGGGAATTGGTGCTTTGGAGGACAGAGCAAGAAAGAGGGGGTGGTTGCATTGGAGGCTGAAAACACTGATGGTAGCTATAGAAACAGAAATGCTGAAGACAAAAAAGTCCCACGACAGGGAAGGAAAAAAAAAAAAAAAGTCCCACATTCATTCACACACGCAAAAATGTACATTCATGACACCCCACCCAAAAAAATAAAATAAAACACCCACGTGCCAGCACATTCACACCGGCAGGACAGACGGGGACTCTGAAACTAACAGATGGATGAAATAGCTAGAAAAGCGGGCTTTTTCACTGCTACACAGGCCACCTGTAGCACTCCGCTCCTCATAATTAGTTCATTAGCCTGTAACTCGTCAGCTCGACATTCACTTTATACACACAGACAGGAGCACAGACAGTGAGTGAGAGATATTTCAATCGTTCCAAAACAAAAGACAAAAATACACTTTTTCGAGGAATAAAAATAACACGAGAACAAACAAACCATAAAATACATAGATAGTCAGGGTATTGCACAAAGGGGGAGTTGGCCCTAACTGGTCCACATAAGGACAGTAATAACACAGGTAGGGTTGCTTGTCCATGCGCCACAACGCTCCTTTACTAGCAGACAAATACCAACACAATACAGCCACTCAACACAGGCTATTTACAAGCCTCTGCACCGAGCACCTTCAGTCCACATGTGTACAGGTGCCGGGGAGAGAAGCAGTGTCAGTGTGTGTGTGTGTGTGTGTGTGTGTTTGGTTGTCTGAGCATGTGCAGTGAGCTTGTGTGTCTGTGCGACCGTGTGAGACTCGGGATTTCTAGTGCGTCTGCGTCTGTGTGTGAATCTGCGTTCAAAGTATGCACGTGAAAATGTGTGTGAGAGCATGTGCAGGTGTGCATATTCATAGTCATATTTATATTCATAGTCATACTCATATTCATTGTCATATTCATAATAAACCCAGGCAACAAGAACAACACAATGCAAGTAAATAATATTCCAAAAGTAACAACAACCAATAGCTTCAAAGTAAAGGAGTGACCGTGTGTGTGTGTGTGTGTGTGTGTGTTTTGTAAAGGGATTTATGGTACTACTGAGTGTCAGCATGTGTGGCTACGTGCATGCCAGGTTTAGTGTTGCAGGATCAGTGTTTGTGTGTGTGTGTGTGTGTGTGTGTGTGTGTGTGTGTGTGTGTGTGTGTGTGTGTGTGTGTGTGTGTGTGTGTGTGTGTGTTAGGTCTGCGTCTCCTCGGGGGCGCAGTAGGAGAAGTCCTTGAACTCCTCCTGGTTGATCTGTCGGATGATGGTCTCATCTGTGGGCGTCAGCACGGGGTCCTCCTTGGTGAAGTCCTGGTCAAAGTTATTCACATCTCGCTTGGTCTTCTGCAGAGGTGCAAACACACACACACACGCACACACACACACACACACACACACACACACACACACACGCGCGCACAGGGGAAAGACATCAGCGGAAGAAACGAAACTGTAATCTAATGCTTTAAAAACAACATTACAGCGACACCTTCTGACCACTGAGACTTACTGCCATTTCGTACATGATTGTTTCTGTGAAGATGGTTAAAACGATAGCTAAATAGTATTTCTGCTTCCAAACAATTTTTTTATGAATTAATTGAGTCTCCTTTCCTCTAATCTTTGGTATTTGCATTTCCGTGTGAAATACCGCATCATTTTAACTGCTCCACCCGGGGGCTTGATATTGTTTGGATTTTTTTTGCTATACTGCCGCCATACAACAGATGGCAGACTGAAGCAAGTTTTACTATAAAACTGTTTTTCTTTTTAAAAAATACAAGCTAAACTCTTGAAATGCATCCGCGCTTGACTTTGTCTTCACACAAAAAAAAACATCTGTACAAGTGATCAAGTCTTCTAAAAGTCTGTAAAATGAGCCGAACTCGTTCTGTAAGCGATTTAAACTACGTTGCACACTATTTAGAGAAGAAATAATTAAGTCTTCCTCTTACAAATAGAAAACTGAAATGCAATCAAAATCAATCGATTCAATGCACTCAGGGACTTTCTCGATACAGTTTTACTTGTAAATAGCAGGCTATGACTAATAGCATAGCTAATGTTGGCAAACTTTAGCTCAATATTGCTGTTTAATGGAATGACAGTGTGCTGAATTAATACAACATTTTTTGTTAACATTTAAGCTAAAAACGAAACTAGTGTTTGTGTATTTTTGTCGCAAGTAACTGTCTCGAGCTGCCCAGTGGCTTCCGTTCAGCAAAAGTTACGTCGTTTCGCTTTGATTCAGGTAAATTTCAAATCCCAGAAGAGGTCAATTTGTAACTCTGTCCTATGGACACTTTTTGGCAAGTGCACAAAACTACTGAAGCTATCCAGCACGAATCAAAACCTCTGAAAATTGTTCAAAACATTTTATGAAAACCCCCCAAAAAAATTCAGTCCAAAATGAAGAATTCATTCATGTGTGGAAAGAGTTTGTGTAAAACAGCCACATAGGAATATTAAAGTACGCAGGTTTTTTTTATTTTATTTTTTTCAGATACACAGTTTTGTGGGATGTAAAATGTCTGTGTGTTTTGGGGAATGTGCGTGTGTGTAGTGTGTGTTTCTTACAATGCGGGGTTTAAAGGGTGGTTTGACTTTCCTCTGTTCCAGCAGGACCCAGTCGATCTCCCTGAAGAAGGCATGGGTCTTGATGGCCTCCTCGCAGCCCTGGCTCACCACGCAGCCCAGACGCTTGGCTGGGTTCTTCGTCATGAACTGCACACAAAACAACAACAACAACAACAACAACAACAACAACAAAAAAGCACAGTTTAAAATTACGCCGCACCCCCCTCTCCTCCCCCTTTAAGACGTTCAGCTGTGGCTTCATCCACAAAAGTGGCGAGGACAGAAAACAGAAGGAGGGGTTGAGCAAAAAAAACACCAAAAAAAACACTTGAGCGCTAATAATAGAGCGGAGGCATTACTGGCTCTGCGGATGGTACAAACAGAGAGGCGTAGTGGCGGCGTGATGAAACAGGTCAGCAGAGTGCCGGTGTTATTTACCGGGACTGAAAGCTGCGTCGCTTTTGTGCTGTTTGTTCTGTATTATGAGAGCACTTCGTGATCAGCTGTGGTTTTATGATCGCATCATTACTTTAACCTTATTGACTGACTTTTTTTTTTTTGTATTCTTCTTTGTCGGAGCGAAGTGCGTCGTAACACCTCGGCATGAAGAGCACTTTGAGTTTGATTCACACATGTGCAGCTCTTCGGGAGAGAAACATGAATGACAGCGCGACAACAATGACCAGGCGAGCGCAGGACGAAAATAAGAGCTCTAAAATCTTGAGTGAAACCGTTTTAAATGAAGTGGCAGTTGTTTAAAGTTACGTTTTGGAGGTCACAGACATCTGTTTCATAATGAAGGCATCGAAACATGTAGGTTAAAACCAGGACAAATCTATCTGAAAGGGAACGTTTTAGACATCTAGGTCACAAATAATCATTTTCAATTTTTCAATTACGATAAAAATATTTTCATCCCTTTTCAACTTAATTTCCTAATACGAACAAAGATGGTGGCAAGAGATGAACTATCTACATCCTCAATTTGTACAACGGTAATTCAACTTTTACTTTTATAATAATGTTACTTTTATTTATTATAAAATTTTAAAATAAATTCAAGTTTATCGTGTAACAGAAGCGTCTTTAAGGATTCTGCAAATACTTCCAGAGCAGCAGAAAATGTTTTTAAAGACCTCATGGATTTTTCTGGAGAATCAGAAAAGAAAACTCAGATACTTAGCTAGAGCCAACAACCGAGAGCTTTTCAACCAAATTCATTCCAGTTTGAACTTCTTCTGACCTCCAAACCACCACATAGATGATAGATATGAAACATTAAATGCATTTAGGAGTAAATAAAAGCAAGAAAAACTGGATCAAAAACCCAAACGAGTCAGTTTTGTGCAGCAGATTCTCCAACTGGGACAAAATCTACTGAATTTAATGACAGTAAAATTGAAGCATTTTTCAATTTGACATGGACGCCTTCAAGCATTCACAGCAATCAGCGATGAGACCACGACACGCACGCTTGAAGAGAAGATAATAGCATTTTAAACTCTTCTTGATGATGTTGAAAGAGGTGCGTCACAGCGACGAGACGACACGTACCGCTCGGAGGATGGAAACAGCCTCTTTGCTGAGCCACACGGGATAGAGGACGTCGTCGTGGAGAATCGACTCGAACAGGTCGTCTTCATTATCAGCTTCGAACGGAGGCTGCCCGGCCATCATCTCATACATCAGCACCCCCAGGGCCCACCAGTCCACCGAGGCCCCGTACTCCAGCTCCTGCAGGATCTGAATTCAACGGCAAGGAGGTGCAGAGAACTTCATTAGGAAACGCTTCCATTTTAACATCTTTAGGATGTGTAGAGGAAGAAAGCACTAAACCCTGAAAAGAGCTATTTAAATGTCATCGGCAGTGGAAGGTGGAAGAACAGCTGAATTCGATTACTTAAAGATAGCGGCAGACATGTTTTAAGAGAAATAAAAAATACTCTCCCTTGAATAATAATTCGGTTTTTTTTCCCCATAAAAAAAGCTCAATTGACTAGTTGCAAATTCTTAAAAGCACATCTACTCCTTCTTCCCTACTGAAATAACCAGAATCTATGAATATGCAAATGAAAGTCCCTTTTAAACGGTATACATGCGAGGTACGAGTTCTCTCCTGCTTCACTGAAATGTCCAGTCTCAGTTTAAGTGCACACATAGACGCTTATGTGAGCCACATCTTTGAGAAACCAGTACGATCCTGCTCATATGTCTGTGCTCACATTAAACAAGTATTAGCAGCAGTAAAATGGACTCGAGCGTCACAAGTCAAAGTAAATGTGATGAAAAGTTTGGGAAAAAGAAGAAATGAAAGACAGACGGCACCAAAGAAAACAGCCAGGAGATAAAAAAAAAAACAACTGGAAATGATGAGAGAAAAGTCCTCATGCTGACCAGATTCTTGAAAACTCGATAGATATAAATGCTTTGAAGTGAATGCGTGTCACCAAGCTGTCAACTGGATTCATATTTTGGACAACAAAATCTCCAATCTCTTTACAACCATTGGATAAATGTCTACTGTATGTATTTCCCCGAGAAACGTACGCTTTCAAAATGTAAAATAAAACAATTAAAAAAAAGCTGCTTTTGCAGGTGAAAATCATTTCACAAATCAAGTTTAGACTGGTGTCAACAGTTGTAAAATATCTTCTGTGCCTCGGGAGGAAATTCAGTGATCTAAGGTTGAACCACATATCTTTAAAGAAAAGTCTGCATTACAAACTACGGCCATGGATTTTCAAATATGTGGGCATTTAACTGACTGGTTGGATATTGCAGCCCCCGCACAACTGATTTTTGACATTCATTCTGCACCATCAATATATCTTCCAGGTCCCGAAGCGTTAAGGCTGAACACTAACTTTTAGTATTGACAAAATTTCTAATTAAGCATCAGTACCATAGAACTGTATTAACATGAGGGACTTTAGTTTCCGTTCCACCACCGTGCGGCAACATGAGGTCAAAATATATAAAACAAGAGTCTTGTGGACTTTGAAGACACTGTCGGACCCTGTGTCCTGACTTCAGCTCACCTCAGGAGCGATGTAGTCAGGTGTGCCACAGAAGGTGGTGGTGGTCACTCCGTTCATGATGCCTTCTTTGCACATGCCGAAGTCTGCAAGCTTACAGTGGCCCTCGGCATCCAAGAGGATGTTATCCAGCTTCAGATCCCTGGGAGAGAAAGACAAAGACAGACGGGGGAGAATCAGCACCATCTGCCTTCCAGAACAGTTTGGTTCATTTGGGGAAGTGAGTGTGCCATGTCCAAAAAAAAAAAAATTATGTAATTAAAGTGTAAAGCCCCTTCTGCTGCATTCCTGGTAACAGAACCAGTTATGAAATTCCCTGATAATTATTGACTTGTTCAACTAGATTATAAAATTCTCTGGCTTTTCCTACCAGGATTCACCTAAAAAAAAAAAAACAAAAAAAAAAAAAACCGGAATAAATAATAGATAATCAATTTCTACCTCTAAATGTTTTCATCCCAAGACAGTTTAGGGTGTCCTCGGCTGAAAAAAGATAAAAACAAAGAGGGCATTGAAGGCGTGTTACCTGTAGATTACTCCGTTACGGTGCAGGAACATGAGGGCCGATGTGACTTCTGCGGCGTAGAAACGAGAACGAGGCTCATCGAATTTTCTGGATCGCTGAATCTGGAACATCAGATCTCCTCCGTTCACGTACTCCATCACAAAAAACAAACGGTCCTGCAGAGAGAGAGCGAGAGAGAGAAAGAGAGAGAGAGAGACAGACAGAGAGGTTTGAGACAGAAAAATAGAGAGTCGAACTATTTAATCTGTTTGTGTTGTGTTGCGGTCGTGGTCGTACCCGTGTCTGGAAGCAGCAGTACAGCTGGGTGAGGTAGGGGTGGCGGCGGGCGAGGGCCAGGATGCGCTTCTCGGTCATAGTGCAGTCCACGTCGTCGTCCTGTAGGATCACGTCCTTCTTCAAAACTTTGACAGCGTAAACTTCCTCACTCCCCTTCAGCTCCGCCAACATCACCTGAGTGAGAAAATGAAATCCCACGTCCACAAAGTTAATTCCAAAATCTCAGAAGTTCTCCTTCAATGAGTGAACTTGTTATCTGTGAGTGTTTAAAACACTATTAAAACTCTATTACAACCAGCAGGTCTTCCATTCTTGAAGAAACATTTGTAATATATCTTATATGGCATCTATCAATTATCATACAGTAAAACCAAAACCTGATTTTATCTACTGAACTCAGGTCTCCACATCACCCATTTCTCCCCCCTCCAACGTGGTTCCTCACTGTCTAACGTATCAGAGACGTTTACACGTGCCGTCGTTACAAGATGATCAGCAGTATTCACTTCATAATATCTTAGTTCATCTGTATTTATTATAAAATATATAACGATACATTTTTCTGCCCCGTTTAAAGCAGCAATAACAGATTTTTTTTTTTTGGTCGTGTCATTTATACACTCTATGATCACGTCATAACGTCGTTATGGCCAACAAATTAGCAAACATGGCACCTGGCAACTGTAAGAAAAAAATGTCACTCCGTCTTTGCTCCGTTTTTGGTCTCCACCAACTCGTGAGGGAGGGAAGAAAAAAAAAAAAAGACTCTTTTCTGGCTAAATGTTTCCCTATGTTCACCAGCTGGTCTCTTTTTTCACCGTGCAGACGACCTATCGCTCGATGGTAAATGTTTCATTTCTGCCCGCTGTTGGACATTTTTCTGATGAGAGTGGAACTGAACAATAAATCTGCAGGACATTTAAACGATGACCTGTGAGACGAGTAAAGCTCAGTGGAGCTGAGGGGCACCGCAGAGTCAGGAGGGTGAGACGCCACACCAAAGCCGCTGTTAGCGTTCACACTGTATGTGTCTGAGCTGCATGTTTGTGTAAAGTATAAATGCAATGCACATGTGAATTATTCTCTTGTGGTCCCCTTGTATTATCTCACCTCTCTTGATAACTCAGCTGTCATAAATAATAGAAACCCTGGTAAACAGGGTGTGAATAAAAAAAAAAAAAAAAAAAACTGTTTTATTATAAACACAATGAGCAGTAAACAAATAAACATCCCCCTCCCCACCTTGCCGAAGCTGCCTTTGCCGAGAACTTTGATAAAGTTGAAGTCCTTGAGGGTCCTCCTCTGAGTCTGTCCGTTCTCCCTGCCTGCCGAGGACGAAGACGAGGAGGAAGTGGAGGTGGTGGAGGAAGAGGAGGTGGAGGAAGAGGAGGAGTGCTGGGGTCCCTGCTGGTCGAGTGACAGCGCGTGTTGCAGGCGATCTAACTCCGCCAAGTCTGTGGGTGTCATCGGAAAAGCGGATCAGACATCAGTGAAAACAGGCGGACGGCTGCTTTTTTTTTTTTTCCTGCCGGTGTTCGACTCAATATGCAAAGAAACAAGAGTTTTTTAGGAACGTTACTCATTTGTGACCGTCTTTTCAGTAAACTTTTAAAAATGATGATCACATCATCTGTTTAAATCTTGGATGACTCAGTTACACTATCTCAGACCAAGGTGATTAAATAACAGCGGTGATTTGAGTTGTTGTCATCGTCGTTTGGCCCAATTAAAAAATGTAAATGGGAACACTTCCACAAAGAGAAAGTTAACTTTTTATTTCTCAGCTTGCAAAGTGTGATAATACGATGACTAACTGTGACGACCAAATGGTGGTGGGCGGTGGGGAATAATTCAAGTTTAGTCTCGTATCTACAAAAATAATAACACATTTAACTATTTTAAAAAGGAGCAACAATATTTTTACTGAAATCAAATTACTACCTCTCACTGGTAACAGTAACACATTAAAACCACATGCTGCTCGGAAACCATCTGAAAGGGCTTTGAAATGTCTGTTTGTTTCTGTCAAATCGGTGTTTTTTTGGACGGCGTGTGTGAATGTGTGTGTTGTGTTACCCTGCTGTGAGGGGGAGGTGGGGACAGCTGGCTGGCTGAAGCTGTTCTCCTCAGTCTGAGAGAGCTCAGGAGGCGACTGGGGAGGGTCCTGCCCTGGAGTCAACTAGAGAGAGAGAGAGAGAGAGACAGAGACAACATGACCGTTCCTTCAGGCTGTCCTCTTGAAAACCGTGAATCATGAGTCCAACGTTAAAATCGCAGCGTCCGAGTAGAAGCACGAGTCCACGGATGTCCACGGAAATACATATAGCGCAGCCTTGAAGGTGGAATCGCTTTGATCGGCCTACAGAGTCGACTCATAGCTGGATGACGTTAACGGACAGTTAGCGAAGCTCGGCACAAACACCGGCTCTGGCCTGCAGGCACCTGCACAGCTCCTCATTTTTAACTTGTTATATCCGTGTTTCATGCTGACAAGGAGGCTCAGGGAAGAAACTGCACGCGGCATAGATATAGTCCGACGGTGTCCCACTTCCACTGCTGAAGTCGGCCTCCTCTTCAGCATGGAAAGCTTCATCCCACTTCTCAGATCCTCTTTGTCACTTGTCACCCGACTGATTTTTGGATCTTGTGGCCACTTCAAAATTCAACTCAGTCCGTTCACTAAAATCAACGACCGAGGAGTCCGAGCCGACTGCGCCCAAGCTGCCGTTCGCGTTGCGCTGTGACGGACTAGATATGACGTCACCATACCTAATAAGCACGTGCCAATTTTATGTCTAAAATATGTAAATGATGGACTATTTTTTTTTTTTTTTTTTTTTACATCAATGCAATATGACGTGTGTGTGTGTATATCAAAACAGTTGTCTGCATTGAAATGAAGTAAAATGAGCATTCTGTGTATATCCGGCACGTTGGAGTGCCGCTGTTCGGCCTTTCAGCAGAGCTGTGGTGGCACATGTGCGACAGTTTGGTCAAACACATGACAAATCTTTGTACAGATTAGACAAAGAAGCTTTAGAGGTGAGAGAAGTTAAGCTAACCAGCTGTGCAAACATGAAGGTGATACTGATGTTTACACCCAATTGTTAACAAGAACTCGAGCCAGAGTCTTTCCCAAAACGTCTAACTATACCTTTCAAAATATTTATATTTATTTCTCCAACATTATGAATTAATGACAGGCTTCCACGTCATGTTGTCTCTTTTGTTTTTTGCATCTGACTTTTAAATACCACGAACCTGCAGACGCAAAGCAGCAGGATGTTAAGGTGTGTAAGGAGGAGTTTCTCATTACTCGTCGTACAAGTCATCAACAGAATCAGTAAAAAAATACATGTAAAAACAAAAACCTTTCGTATGAATATTAAAAAAAAAAAATATATATATATATATATATATATTAGCCAAATCTCCCTTCAAACAAGTCAAATTATTGAACTGCAGATTTGACAAGTGCAGCCGGTGCGTTGGGTGTTTCAAATGTAAAAATAATATCTTCACACTGGAATTATCTTTGCTTGTGATGAGCTAAGTGTGTTTGACTTGTTACCTTCCTCCTGCGCTGTGCGGTGTTGGAGATCTTGTCGGGCGTCACTCCCAGGTCGGACAGGACCTTGGCGATTCCTCGGGCGTCCACACCGCAGTTAGGAGCTACGTTGGTCTCACACCGCCTGTGCACATTCATCTTACACACTGCAAAACAGCAAGAGCACATGAAACAGATGAGGTCATACCCACGAAGGCTTTATGACTCCAACAATGGACTTTTTTTTTTTTTTATTATTATTATTAGTTTCAGACATCAAACTGCGCTGTCAGGCCACAGGTGCGATCAAACAGGTCTCCATCAACACACTGTAGAGTGTAAAAACTCACTACCTGCTCACTCATTGGATTTTATTTTGGAAATGCACAGCTCAGTCTGTAAATATAAAAGATGTATTTTATAACTTAACAGTCGTTCTCAGGAGGGAAACTTCAAAAATACACTCTTGATACAGTATGAAAGTACAGGAGGGACACGATAGACATCACGAGGTCAGCTGCAATTAATTGTAATCTATATCATCGATCAGTTCATGTTTAATAATTTCCTGATTAATTACTTACTCTGTAAAATGTTAGAAAATACCCATCATTTACCAAAACCAGCAAATACTTACTATCATATTTACTTTACATTACTGTATTAAATATTATATTAACTTAACAAGTAATAATACAAGTATTATTATTATAAATGAATATTATTAAATAACTGTACTGAAAATGTAATTTGTGCATCTATAAAATTGAATCACGTGTATTGAGTCTTTTGCCATTTTTGTTATGCGCAAATGAATGCATGCATTGGTTACGTCATAAAGGTCTCTGTATGCTCGCTCTGTAAATTCCCAGCTGCACGTGAACTCACCTTTGCACTGCAGCCCCTGCCTCATGAGGCCCCACAGCAGGGAGCCACAGTGGTCGCAGAAGGTGGGGACCTTGTAGTTGTGGATACTGAACTTGTGGGGCATATTAACACTGAACCGCTGTGAACCCACCTACAGAGGGTGACACAGACACACACACACACACACACAAAAACATACACAGGGCGTTGCAAAGAGGTCACGGTCGCATTATCGCAGGAATAATACATGTGGCTTAAGTCTGTACACGGTGCACATATGTTACCTCAAGTCACCCGGTTTTAGGCGAGAGTATCTCTGTCCACATTCAGTCTTTTCTACACGATTCAGTGTGTGTGTTTATCTATGATTAACTGTTTATGAACAAATAATAAATGACAGTATATTATTCTGTGTTTTTTTTTTTTTTTTTTTTCAACACTTTAATTTCTACAAACATACTCTTGAGCGTATGCGCACGTCCGAAAGTGTGCGTACCTCGTCAGGAGTGTCCTCCTGCTTCTTCATCCCGGCACACTTGGTGATGATGAGCTCATGGCAGCGCTTGTGGACGACACACGTACACACTGGAAGCACAGCATCAACGTCGTGCATTCACAAATCTTGTTTTATTTAGTTAAAATAAACCCAAATTTTGTTTGATAGTAGAATTCGATTTTAATCAGCGTTAGTTTCAGTTTGGCAGCTACAGGAAAACGATGCTCGATCAACATGTAATGAGCTCTAGGAAGGCCATATATTTCTCATCATTTACCAAAATAATATATATAAAAAAAAAAACCTGTTTCTTGAACAGCTGATAGATGCAGTATTGTTCAGACTGGGGATGAATAAATACACCGGTTTAGTATCCGTGCCAATACTGACGGCCAGGTGTGACTGACCCACATTTGGATGTCAATATAAAAATGCAACGACAATATAAAGACAAGTGGGGGCATGAATGTTTTCACCCAAGTGTTGTGTAGTTGCAGCCTTGTTTACACGGCGCTGATTTTGGAGGTTATAATGAGGAAGAAAAAGAGCACTGATACTCTCAGAATTACATTTTTGGGATTCTTCTTTGGAAACTGATCTTCCGTCATTATATTTGTTTTTTTGTGAGCTGAAGGATGATTTCAAAAACTACGTCCACTTTTATATGGATGTTGTTGCAGCAAAAGCTGAGACACAAAGCAAACTTTTGCTGGCTGACCAGTAACAGTTTCCATCACCACATCATCATCTTTTCTAGTGAGACACAACTTCCTGCATCTGCACTTAACATCTCAACTGAATGTATATCTTGTTCTGCAGACTCGTCCAGTACGATAGCAAATACTGGTCATGTCAGTTCAGTAACATTTTGACTCCCAGCACAACTTTTCATCTAAAATGATGTTAATGAGATATCTTGTACTATTATGTATGCTTATAGACGCTGGTGTAACACAATGAATGTAAGGCTGCGGGTGACGGCTTGCGACCAAATCACAGCTGTCACTCGGTAACATGTAGCCCCTCTTGTGCTCTCGTGCCTAAATAATAAATGATGTGCGATGTTACTTGAGAAATTGGAATTGGCCAGAGAAAAGTACTCACCCTGACACTGGTATCCCTGCTTCCCCAGCACACCCCTATCAGATCACACACAGGAGAGTCAGCAATTCGGCCGGGCTCAATGCAACACAACAGCAGCCGGGTTAGGTCAGAGAGGTGCGTCTGCGTGTTTGCCTACCAGATAAAATCTCTGCAATGTGAGCAGTAGGTCGGCTGTCTCAGGTAGGTGGCCATGAACTTGTGTCCGTTGACTTGGTGGACGCGTCTCCGGACGGCGCCCTGTCGCCGGCGAGGGCCGATCCTCTCGCGAAACACGCGCTCCTCATTCTCGTTGGTTCCCGAGGCTGTCGGGTGAACGGACACAAGTCACGAGTTTATCAGCAAAAATGTATGCGTGAAAAGACATTTCAGATTTATTGTTGAGTCTTGTTCGCGCTCACACGCATCACAGGGATGTTCTCTCGCCCGCACGTCGACTTCATTTCCTGAGACACTTTGTACAAATAAGTATCGTTTGCATCATGTTGCTCAGGATGTTTAATCATTCAACGGCCTCTCATCTTCCGTTATCCCCCCCCCCCCCTCACACCCCCACCCTCCTCCTCCCTCTTTCTCACAAACACCCCACACCTACCAGAGGACGATGCATACGTACGTGCGCGTGCTATTTATACTCGCGTGTGGGCACTAAAACGAAGGACAGCATATTAAAATACTCCTCCTCAGCGAGCACCATCCAACCAGTCGCTCACTTCCTCTCTGCATCTCCCCGGAAAGATAAATGCTTTCCGCGGGTAACCTTAAGACAAGAGAACCACCTCCACTCTCACTCCCACACACACTCCTTCTCTCTGCGCTCCTGTCCTACTTTGCCTTTCTTTCACTCTCCCAGCATCTCTCTCCAGGGTGCGTTGTAGATGTGGTTACTGCTGAGCCTCTCCAGAGTTCGATTACAGACGGGCTGTCGAGGGAACTCAGTGTGTGTGTGTGTGTGTGTGTGTGTGTGTGTGTGTGTGTGTGTGTGTGTGTGTGTGTGTGTGTGTGTGTGTGTGTGTGTGTGTGTGTGTGTGTGAGTTGAGGTGTGTGTATCTCTTTGTGTGTAACAGTGGTGTTGGTGTGGAGGGGGAAACTAAACAGGCCATGACTGGGATCACTTTGTTTTACATAATACATCATCCATCTGTCTAGGACACACACACACACACACGCACGCACGCACGCACGCACACACACACACACACACACACACACACACACACACACACACACACAAGGAGAGGTGATGAGGCATAACAACAGTTAGGAGTTATCGTCGTGGAGACAGACGAACTCTGAACCCGCTGGATGACCAACTGGGAGATGGACATCCAACAAACATACACACCTGCACACACACACACACACACACACACACACGGACAGATTTGACGCAAACATGTCAGGAACCAGCAGACAGTAAAGTCAGAGCAGAGAATAAGATGAACTACAGAAGATGATTTAGGAGAGGCCTGAATCTGGTCGAGGAAGAGGAGGTGGTTGAAGAAGACGAACTCGACATATTTCACAAGGGCATGTTTTTTTTTTTATTGTATTTCCTATTTGCTTTGTTTATTTTCATTGCCCCCCCCCCCCAAAAAAAAACAAAAAAACAAAAAACATAGATGACTGAAACGTATTCGATTTGGATAAATAAAGATATTGCACCAAAAAAAATAGGAAGTTTGTCTATAAATGGAATTCTGAGGATTCTGCGTCAAATATAAAAAAGTCTTTTAAAAGGGATGAAAATTGATGAAGAAACCGAAGAGCAGGGAATCCAAAAACACACCGAGGGAGAGACTGCAGATGGTCAGATTAGGTCAGATTATTGTTATTCACTTCCTGAAACCAACAGATGCAGGAGGATGAAGGATGGAGGATGGAGAGGAGAGGAGAGGAGAGGAGAGGAGAGGAGAGGAGAGGAGAGGAGAGGAGAGGAGAGGAGAGGAGAGGAGAGGAGAGGAGAGGAGAGGAGAGGAGAGGAGAGGAGAGGAGAGGAGAGGAGAGGAGAGGAGAGGAGAGGAGAAACGAGAAAAGAAAAAGGAGAGGAAAATTTCTTTCCAGCCGTGCTGAAGCTGCAGTGAACAGATTGCACCAGGGGAAAAAAAAAAATCTGCTAAAAATACCACCTCTTCCTCTCGTTCTCACCCTCCCCATCCTTTACTCCTCTCCATCCCTCCTATCAGCACACACACACACACACACACACACACACACACACACACACACACACACACACACACACACACACACACACACACGCATGCACGCACACACCATTTGTTTTTATCAGCATACATTAACACAACGAGCTCTCAAGCCAGCTGAACTCAGGGAGGAAGTTCAGGAGTGGGCGGGGAGAGTGGGCCGTGAGGTCACAACAGAGTGTCCAATCATCGATGAGGAGGGCAAGACACGGACGCCTTAGTCTGTGTGTGTGTGTGTGTGTGTGTGTGTGTGTGTGTGTGTGTGTGTGTGTGTGTGTGTGTGTGTGTGTGTGTGTGTGTGTGTGTGTGTGTGTGTGTGTGTGTATAATCTGTGGCTCAATCTCACCTACTATTTTAAGAATCTACTCCCTCTCGCTTTACTCCTCTCCCGCCCTCTTTATCCCGTCTTTGCACAGTAGAGGTATACTGCCGGGCTTCTCTGCTGCAACCCGCCCCAACTCAGGCTATCCCACCTCCATCCCTCACACACACAGGGATACGTACACTTTCGCCGGAAGGCAGAGAACTGTTTCTATTTATACCGCGGCGTGAAGACACACAGGTGCAGGTGAAAATCACTCTTATCAGGCAGCACGTGAGTGAGTGAGTGAGTGAGTGAGTGAGTGAATATGTGAGGAGCTGCCAGTCGACGGAGATGTCCTGGAGGTTTCCGTGTTTAATCAATACAAACAGATAGAGGAGATGGAAAAAGAGAGCAAGGGAGAGAAGGGTCTTTAAATTACGTCACTTTCTAGCAACACAGGAAGGCTTCATGTTTGTGTCTCTCCATCACACTTTTGTGGCCTCCGGCTTCATAGCATTTAAATGGCAAGTATGTTAAACCTGTAATAGCTATTGTTTCAGGGATCGCCGCTGCTGAAAACATTTTCAAGAACTTTAGTCTTTTTCACCAAAATCACTTTCACATTTCATTGGTCTCCTGTTGTTGGTTTTTTTCCATCAATTAGAAGTCCTCCAAATTTTGCAACCACAGCACATTTTTTCAAGCTAACAGCAGTAGAACAACCAACGGCAGAACATTGATATATATGATGTGATTTTGGTGTTGATTTCGCTTCACTCTCGCCGCTCTTATGAACCTTGTTGCCACCAAGAGAAGAAAACAGTTTTTAGTAGACACAGCTGTAGCACATCGTGTTACCTGCTTAGCACCCAAGAGCAGCCATCCAAAGTTAATAATTAGCTGGTGAACATAGACGTGCATTTAGCAGTTCAACAGCTGGCTATTTCTATCAGGAGTTTTTGGAGACTAAAAAACAATGAGAACCAAAGTGAATCTCTGAAATGAATGCTGATGTTGCTCGTTGTCACCTAAGAGGCTTGTTAAGCTGAAAACTTGTGTGCAGACTAAATCAGTAGATGCTGCTTCAATTCAGGCACTGAAGTAACAAAGAATTATTTAATTCCACCTTTCCGGACTCATCGTCCGCAGACTGCGGTGATCTTACCCTCAGTGGAGGATCCGGACAGATCGATGACCACGTACACTTTCCCCTCCGGCTCCAAGTCAATCTGTGCAGACAGAGAAACGAAAAAGTGAGAAATAACGCAGCTGAACAGAGAGCGCAAACAAACAAGAGCAGCGCACATGCAAGAGGTCCTTATCTTCACTAGAATTACACTCCTCCCCGACACTCACATCGTTATCACGATTGGCATCACTATCTTTATCGTTATTACCCGAATAGGCTTATAGACTCAATCTACTCCACGATGCAAATGTGTGTCTGATCGGGAAAAAGATTTTGTGTCACAAGCCTTTGCAGTTTTAAACGTTTCCCTGTTGTCTGCTGAGGTAAGATGAGCTGGCAGATTCCACGAGGAAGGTGAAACTGCTGCACTGGCTCGGTTCAACTTTTTCTTTTGGCGAGGAAGCGGGTCGCCTCCAGCGTTTTGCCACCCTCACTTTGAAAGGCGGAGAGAGGGGAAGTCGGAGGACCTTTCAACTTGTTGGACGGATCTTTCTTGGAAGAACTTGGTCTGTCTGCACAGACCGCATCCACACTGTAATGTGTTCTGCGGGGAATGAATGTTTTTCTATTCAGGTAAGATACACGTAGACACAGTGCAATAGCAGGTGTAGGTAAGGTTATAGACACCAGTACAATACGCAACATCGGTTCCACTGTCATCCTCATTGTAGCGCTGATTAGAGAATGATTAGTCAAATTCATCAAGAAGCTCATCAACAGAAAGCTACCCGGGAGTCAACTCATCATTTTAAGTAATTTGTCAAGCACAAACTTTCTCTAAGTTCAGCTTGTTAGTTGTACAGATTTGGTGTCTTATGTGACGGTAGACGGAATATTTTTAGCAATTTGGACAATTTATAGGAAGAAAATATATTTTGACCTTGGCCTCTGTAAAAGTGTTTACGGTTGTTTTCTGAAGCAAACAATTAATTGATTAATAAAAAAATTTAAAAAAAAGATCAGCATGTTAGTCAATAATGGCCCACGTCAAGCAACAAGACGCATTGAGCGACCTGGAGGAGCAGGTGGGTCTGTTGGTTGAAAGAGTGCAAAGGAAAAATTGGTCCTGGGGTCAAACTTGAATGGTAAATGATGAAATTAACTCCACCAAAAAGTAAATGAATGAGGTTAAAGGTAATTCACCAGTATTACTGAAAGTACGGGAACTGGCATTTTGCCACTCAAAGATGTAAAAAAAAAAATTAAATGGAGTATTTATTAAGTCAATATAACTGTTTCACGATAACAGGTCATCACTTGTGTGTTCATCCACCTTTCTAACATATTGTTTGCAGTCCCTTCCTGTGACAGTTAAGCTGACCCAACAGTTCTTTCTGATTTCCTTCCTGCTTGATAACATCGACTGCAGAGCGCGTGCAGGAGAATAATCATTTTCGAGATCAATGTGGCATAATGTCAACTTTCTGTCCATTATTGTCGTGGATAGCATGTTGTTATCACACTCAGGTGCTATTCAATGTTTGTGATCGAAAATTACACCGAAGCGCAACAACTATTTCTAGTAAGGCGCTCGAATCCCTCCTCAACAGAGAGTTGAATCAGCTCTCTGACAAAATGTTCCCCTGGTGTGAAGATTTTGTCGCCAACAAATTTGCAGCACTCCGTGTTGCACAAAGTAGCAACTCATCCAAACCTCTTATTTTTAGATAATCAGTGAACCCGATCTTCTCTGTGCTGACAGACTGTAAGATGAAAGAATTAATATCTGTCGTTACACTTAGAGGGATGTCAAGAGTTGCCAAAACAAGAAGTAGTTGTTGGAGGATGACTGAAACCGAAGCAAGGCTGCCGAAATAGGTAATGATGTCACTATGACACATGCAGCACCTGTGTTATAATATTTCAATTAATCATAACGGGGAAAATAATGCTAAAGATATTTTTTTTCGCAAATTAGAATGAGTTCTACTTCAGTCTGTCGTCAGTTTCCACGGGCATGTGTCGTCAACGTGGAGGCTTTTTTCAAACGTTCAAACATGAATATGTAAGAGACTTATTCAACAAATAATGACATCACGTGCTTACAATATACATGCAATTACAGAGATTAGAGAGAGTGCAACAGGGAGCACCGGAGTGGCAGATGAGACAGGAAGAGCGAGCGCAAGAGAGAGTGAGAAAGAGAGGTTTAAATCCTTAGTTAAGCTCTGGGACAGCAGCAGATCCTCTTATGCAACAGTCAGACTCACACACACACACACACACACACACACACACACACACACACACACACACACACACACACACACACACACACACACACACACACACACACACACGCTTCCATGCATTGCTGAACATGAGACACAAAGAACACAAACAAATACCAAGTCCATCCCTCCCACCACCGCCCCCCCGCCCCCGCCCCTCCTCTCCATCCCTTGACAATCAGACACACTGCGTGCATCCCATGCAGCAAAGACACACGATCATGTGTGTGTGTGGAGGAGGGGGGGGGGGGGTTTACAGAACTGATGTCTGCAGTAGAAACGAATGTGGTCATAAGCACTGAAACTATTTCTTATGTAAAATCAACATGGCGATTCTTTTTTTTTTTTTTTTACCCTGCAAATTTCCTGTTGCCGTGAGGATTATATAAAAATGGCACCTGATGATTTCTCTTTATGATGCAGGACCTCAAGTTTGCAACCAATTTTAGAAACCAAGACATATATCAGTTTTTGGTTTTACATTTTCTTTTTGACTTCCCTCTGTTCTGTATACTTTCTGTTTTGTGTCTTTTTGTATCAGCACTTTTTGCAAAGTGATGAACAAATCCAACTCGTTGTCAGCTTCCTGTGATTTTGTGGCGTGATTAATTTCAAGTGAAGCTAAACAAAATCTGTAAAATAGCAAAGATAATCTGAAACTATTTTAATATATAAATATGAAATTTCTTTTCCAGCAAAGCTTGTTTTGTTTTTTTCAAACCCAGACATTCTCATGTCCTGGCTTCTTAAAACGAGAGGATTTGCTGCTTTTCTTTGTCATATTTAATTATAAACTGAATATCCTAAAGTCACGGAATCTGTCTCAAACTAAATACACTGCAAGACACAACAGATGTCGTACATATGAGCGCGCAGTATCATCCTTTTGTTGTATGTGTAACACATAACAACTGCATGGGATTTGTGACCTATAAACGCCATTGGATTCTTGATGTCTACCCTTGAAAATGATGTGCTAATCCCCAAATGTAACCTCTTGCATAACAGCACATCTCAGCGGGGATTTCAGCTGAAAGATGGACTCAGAGTGATTTGGAATAAAGTGGAGCAAATGGACAGCACCATCATTGATTTAGTGGCCGGTTCGTGAGGTGGCACGCCAGCCAAAAACTGAACTGTTTCCACATCAACGCGTTGCTGGCCACTTGAGTGAGGAGGTGCTTTCAAGCTCGTTTTATCATATCCAGGTCAATTAGAATTACTGGCGCACAGATACATGATTTTTGAAGCTGAATTAAACCACATTTCTCCTGAATTTGACTTCTTCTTCTAACACCGTCATTCAGTACTAAAACAAACCACTAAAACCATGGCACTACAGTATTTTAGAAAGGTTAGATACTATTGTTATTTAAACCAGAATTACTGAGCCTGTTGTGTATTTTAAAATAATTTACATACATCCGAGTAGGGCTGAAACACCACATTGCATTACAGTACATTTATTTAAAAGCTTCCCACAGACAGCCGGTGCATTGATCACGCAGCATCACAGTTTGGCCTGATGGACTACAGGACAGTGAAACATCTATAAAGCAGGGAGGCACCGAGCCGACACGGACTTTAATAGCAGGATCGGGTATCAGTGACCGTGGGGCCTATCTAGTCAATTTAATTCTATGTTTTACGTCTGCGTGCACCTAACGCGTGACGCGTCAAAGCACCGGTGGACCCACCGGTAGTTGCGCTACACTTTGGGGATCTCAGTATTGTGCATGCGGGCTTCATGGCACGCTGAAGCGGAACTGAGCCATAAGTAATGCTATTAGTGCTTTCACCGCTCTGTCAAGTCTGTCGAGAGGAAGCGCCATCGGAGTCGACTGCTCCTCCTTTCCTGCGATTCTGAGCTCACCTGTCTCTATTTGAACTGTCATAAAACACGGCACGCTTCGATGCCCACAAACACACGGCCGTTTTATTCAGGACAAAACAAACATCAACACGCGTCTAGTCTTCCGAATCGTGAAATCCATTAAGAGGTTTTAATGTGGTCAGCACAGGCACATCAGTTCGTTCTGGTCAGGTTTGGTTTGTTATACTCTTTAAAACTAATAAACAAATTCATGGTTTTATATTATAAATAGAACAAAGAAACTGTAATAAGTGATATATACGATTTTTCACCTGACTGTGGAAAAGTTTACCGTCATCCAGCTTATTGTTTGTTTGTTTTTTAATTGGAGATGCTCTGCTCAGCCTCAGACAAACAACGCGGACTAATTTAGTGGAGCATTTAGAGATTAGAGAGTTAAGGTGTTTCCCTCGAGTGTTAGTGCCGACCAAAACAAAGCTAAATTGAGAGTGAGCTCTGGACTTAAATTCATCAGGTGCAAATAAACGCTAATGCTGCTTGGGACACGCTGAGTGTCAGTTTTGTGAGTTTTAGCTCGTTCGTCTGCCCTCCAAAGTGGCCAGAAAGTTCAATTAATGTAGCTTCAAATGTTTTTGGTGCTTGTTAATTACAGACAACATCGCTACTCGATGGGCAGCACCGCATTTGTGGAAATACTGAATATTTAAAATCTATCATCGATTTCATGGAGCACCTCGATTTTTCAGGTGTGTAATTGATTTGAGAAGCAAAAGACTGACATTTTGAATTGGTTATTCAGTGAACAAGCTGTTTCTTAGTGGAATTGCATAAACCACATGATAATAATAATGATTATTTACATTGTTGGTCGTTATGTTGGTTATGTTTGACCCATTAAATGTCAGAAAATGCAGAAAAAGTCGTGTCACGACTCGTCACAATGAATAAAATGACATATACGGTGACAGGAGATTGCATCCACATCGTCACCCCTGTTAGATGAACTGTAACGTGACTTGGATGTAACCTGCTTTGTTGTAAAGAGACGCACACGTACACGGAGGAATCCCGCCCCGACAACAGAACATGGGCGGAGGCGGAGCTGGAGAATCTAGTCCACCTCATTAATCTTGTTAGTCCAATTAGGGTACTGATACAGCCAGGGAGATGGATAACTTCACAAACTCTCTCACACATACAAAACACCCCCACACACACACAGTCCCTGTGTGTGTACGTGTGTGTGTACGTGTGTGTGTGTGTGTGTGTGTGTGTGTGTGTGTGTGTGTGTGTGTGTGTGTGTGTGTGTGTGTGTGTGTGTGTGTGTGTGTGTGTGTGTGTGTGTGTGTGTGAGTGAGTTCTCGGAGCGTCTGGGGATTTTCAAATGGACTTCAGAGGGAGGTTAGCGTTAAACACACATACAAGCTTAACTCTCCTGCGTTGGTTCCATCTCTCACACAAAACCACACGCACAACGGACACAATAAAAAACACACACACACACACACACACACACACACACACACACACACACACACACACACACACACACACACACACACACACACACCATATGCAGCAGCACAGAAAAGCACTCACCCAAGCAGACAGGGCACTCAAAGCTTGTATTATATCAATACTGTGGAGCTAACCCCCTCCCACTCTCCGTCCATCTAGCTCGCTATCTCTGTCCAACCAGACAGCTCTCTGTGTCTCTCTCAGGAGCGTTTTGTCTCAGTGACAGCCTCCCACATCCATCTGTCAAATAACAAATTTCCAGTTTTGAGAGACCTCAGCCGCATTGCACAAGAACATGTGAGTGTTTGCATGCGTGCGGTTGTTCCTCTTTCTACCAGGGAGCAACCTGAGCACGCACACACACACACACACACACACACAGGGACACACACACACAGGGACACACACACACAGGGACACACGCAGGAGGCCCATGCTGAGTGAGACAGCATGAGAGTCATGCATCTTTAATGTAACATCACAGACGGCTAATAATGTAAGAGGAGCTGAGCTGTGTGGTGGGGGGGGGTGGGGGGGAGGAAGGGAGAGATTCTCATTTGGCATTCGAATGCAACAAAGCTCCCCCTCCACCCCCTCCTCCTCCTCCCCCCTTCCTCCTCCTCCCGCCATGAATGAAGGGCCCCAACAACCCTGTAGCGACTACGAGACAAGAGGGGAGTTCGATTTAAAAGAATGGACATTCCCCATCAAATCATCCAGCCTGTTCAGTCATCTCAGAGATCACAGACACTCAACACGAGTGTGTGATATCCAGATGGACTGGCAGACGGTCTGATGAGCAGCCTCCGTAGATCAGGCAGTCCTCGCTGTTGGATGAAAACACACTTTCATAAGGATTCAAGCTGCAGAAGGAAGCCTTGTCCTGGGGCTACACGATTAGAGGAAAATATTTAATGAGATATTAGATGTGAATTTAGAACCAATATTGTGAGGTTGCTGCTATTTTCTATTGGTTAAACTCCCCCGTATCTACTGTACATAGTGTGCTTTTTATCAGCCATATTGGTTTAAACATCGTGTGGATTGAAACCAGAATTACCGGCTCAGAGTTGTATCCTGATGCCAAACGGTCAAGTTCCAGTTTACATTTAAGATAAAGCTTCAAACTCCGAAACGTGGACGCTTCACACACATCTTCAGCCCCGACAGCACAGAAGATCTGGACAATCACCACAGTTTAAAGGTGGACACCGAAGATTTGTGTCACCAATACAGTGCCTGAACAAGTGTGAAACACGATCACAAGCTCCCCTTCTGTTCCTGAGCTATGGTGCTAAAAAAAATAAAAATAAAAAAAATAAATAGTCAAGTTGGCCTTTGACCTTTTAGATATAAAATGTCATATTATATATTTAGATATAAATGTCATGTGATATGTCATAATTTGCGTATGATTTCTTGAGCCAGGGTCACACTGACCTCAACCTTTGACCACCAAATTCTCATCAGTCCATCCTCGATGCCGAGCGAATGTTTTTGCCAAATAGGAAGAAAAGTCCTCGAGGCGTTTTTGGGATACCATGTTTACCAGAGTGGGACGGACGGACGGACGGACGGACGGACGGACGGACGGACGGACAACCCCAAAAACACAACGCCTCCGGCCTCGGCTGTCGTCAGACCAGAGCATTTCCGAATCAGAAAAAAGATGCAGTTGCTTGATGCTGATATCCTGTTAGGTAAAAAGTTACCTTTTACAAGTTTGTAAACTTTTGCTTTGAACCCTTCTGTCTCACATTTGCAATATCATATAATATTAATAAAAAAAAAATTAAAAATTAAAAATGATCACATTAGAGAAGAGGTGTAATTTTTATTTGTGCTAACAGCTTCGTAGTCAAAGTGTTTAATTACTGTAATAATGACAAATTGTTGGTTCGTCATGCCTGAGTGTCGCTGACAGTTTTGATATGTGACTCAGGTGTTAAAAGGTGTAACTGCCTCGGCTAACATCGGCGTCACAGCCTGACAGAACAGCCCGCTTCACCGCAATGTCTCAATTTATAACCTTTAAAGAAAAAGTTTGACATTTTGGGATGTACTAATATTTGCTTTCTGGTTGAGAGTTAAAATAAAAGCTTCATACCACTTTTTTTTTTTTTTTTTTTAAAGCTGACTAATTAATACATTAAATCTCATTTATTAAATTAGTCCAAAACTGTGCTGGTCTGTTTCTTAACTCTAGAGCTGTTGCCAGGCAACCAGCAGAGATTTCAGGAAGTTACTGCTCCTGGCCAAGAAAGAGTGCGGGACATAATGCAGCATGTCACAGCTAATTGTTTTAACACTTCTCTTTTTAATGGGTTCGACAGCTAAGCTAACTGGCAGCGTAGTCCAGCGTTGGTTTTACAGGACAGATATGAGGGCGGCATCGGTTTCCTCGTCTAGTTCATCAGCAGAAAAGTAAATATTTCCAAAAGTGTCAAACTATATCTGAAGGCGGTACAATTTCAACAGCGATTGAATGACAAAATCATATTCAGCACAGTAACATAGTGCAGTAGTGGAAGAAAGTGCGCAAACAGTACAGACGACAACTTTCACAATATTTGATCAATTCATGAAATTAAATATTGACGACACCTGAGTGTAGTTGCTGGTGATTAGAACCATTTATTTATATGAATATCTTATTGCCAACAAAAATAGTTGAGCTTAAGTATCAATACCAAAAAAATACTGTTACCAAAAGCTTTTCAACACGTTACTCTGAGAAATATAAAGTTTTTTTTTTTTTTTTCAACCAAACCAAACCAAAAAGTCAAAATCAAAATATCACAATTTTAAAACGTGCATTTAATCAAATTGCAATTTTCCTTTAAAAAAAAAAAATACCCACTTTGTCCCTCGACTAAAATAAAAGACAACATCTTCCTTTGTGTACCTACAAAAAACAGACAAACTCCTGGGGTCACAGGGAGAGAGAGAGAGAGAGAGAGAGAGAGAGAGAGAGAGAGAGAGAGAGAGAGAGAGAGAGAGAGAGAGAGAGAGAGAGAGAAAGTGAGAGTGAGAGTGAGAGTGAGAGGACAAAGTGTGTATTTCACCTGCTGTCCCACAGCACTCAAATATCCTCCACTTTCTTCCCTCTTACTGAGAACAAGCATTAAACACCCTTAAGCACATGCACACACACACACACACACACACACACACACACACACACACACACACACGCACACACACAAATGCACGCACACACACACACCAAAGTTTGACCTGATTTGGCATCAGTGGGTAGAGCTCCCTTCTTGTCTTTGTGTGTGTGAGTGTGTGTGCATTGTCACTGTGACAACAGTACATCTTAAACCCAGTCTGTCCTACTTAAGCAGCAGGTCACCGGGGCGGGGGTGTGAGGGGGGAGGCGGGGCCCACGACGTCATCGTCCGGCAACCAGCCGCGGTGAGCGAATGGAGTCGGGAGTAAAGTCAGGGATGATGGCAATATGGGTTGTGACCTCAAGAATAATAAGTCATGTCTTGAAAGAGGGAGAAAAGGGAGGGCGGGGCAGGAGGGTGAAGGTGGCACGGAAGTATTATGACGGTAACGGGTCATATTTTCAACTTTACTTTGGTACTTTCTCCGACAGAAACACTGAATGAAACGGTTATAAAAAAAAAAAAAATCCAATAATAACACCAATATAATATTCAGCAAAAATATGCAGAAGGTTTACACCGTTTTAATCTGTCACTTGTTACGCAATAAAATTAGCAAACGCGTTCTCCAGTTACTACTATAAGGCTAAAAAAAAAAAAAAAAAAAAAAACGAGCCTAAAGCGTTCAGTTTTACTGTCGGCTCAAATACTAGCTTCACTCAAAAGAACTGTTGCGGTTCACAAACGTCAAATAGATATTCATTAAAACTGGTTTAACCATTTATTCAAAAGTGGCTGATCACGGCCCTTCAGTCATTAATCCGGCCCGCTGTACACGAGCGTGCGAGCGCTGCGCCGACGCCAGGAGTCAAACAGCGGCTGCCCGACATCCGATGTGGCCCGTGGCCCCGCGAGGAAACCGTGTGGTCATCGCGTCTCAAACTGATTCCCACAGCTCTCCACACCCAGCCTGACGTATTTACACGGAGCTTCCTTCCAACACCTCGTCTCCTCAGCCTTTCCTCCCCTTTACCGACTATTTCGCCTCCTTCATCCCTTTCCTTTACCTCCTTCTTCTGTCCACCATCTCTGCTTTCTCTCTCTGTCTCTGTCACCAGCACGTGGCATTTTTCACAAACCAAAAAAAAAAAAAACGAACTGAGAGCTTTTTACACCTTCTAACGCTGCCAAGGATCTGTTTTTGAGACCGATTTTGGAGCACGATATAAAGTGGATGTAACATTGCCAGTCTAAATTGCTGAATGGAACACTGCTGCGCCGGGTGTCCAACTTTTGCTTAGATAATATCGAGTATCAAATCATTTCTTGTCATTTGGCACCTTATGTTGATATCCGCAGAGTGAATCTCGTCAGTGGGCCGGGTACAGCAATTCACATGGTCAGGCTCCGCACGAGCAGCCGACCCACGGACATAAAATCACTTTGGCTTCAAATTGCTGTCTGTGAATCTTAAATTAGAAGGCCTTATTTCACTCTCTTCGAGTTAGTTTTGGGCCACAGCTGTGTACCTGTCTACTACCTGTCCGGCGAGTATGTTCATACTTGGTGGATGATGGTGAAAGAAACGGTTTGCCTAAGAAAACGTGGTCCACAGCACTCGTGATTCAGGACACCAGTGTTCAAATTAAGGTTTTAAGTTTGGCAGCCGAAGGCAGCAACACGACACACCTAATGAAATCTGTCACAAATCACTCATTAAAATAAGTATTTAAAATCATAAAAACCTAGAAGAAAAGGTATTTTATATCTTCGGCGCTTTATTCAGTTGTTTCACCACCGTGATGCCACATTTTACTGAATGGATGCACGGCAGAGATTGTAGATATCTGCTTTACGATAACATCTGTAACGGCAGTCAAGTGAAACCCGTCTAGCTAAACAAGCTTATTTAGACAAAAGTTTTCAAGCAAAAGCAGTGAGCGTTGCTCAGCCCCTGAGATACCATAGCTGCCACAGGAATGCACAGGCAGGGATTTGTTTACAGTAATGTGTAGAAATTGCTGGAGATATTTAAGTGACGTGTTTCACTCCGAGTGAACTCAGTTTCCTTTACGATAAAACAGGTCTTGTGGACAGAAAACGTGGAGATGAACGATAGTATTCGGCCGCATGTGTTAGCCTCTGTGAGCACCAATCAAAGGTACGTTGTGCCGATGTTTATTCAAGAAGCAGCTTTACGCTGAGGTTACAGTTTTTTTTTTTTTTTAACTGGACACGTTTGACCTTTTTTTTTTTTTTTTTTGGGGTGTAAATGACATTAAAACTTGTTTAAACCTGCCTGAGGCTTGCGTTACTCAGCCCGGTAGATAATGCTGTAATGGTCGCGTCTCGCTGAGTTCCTGCTTGCACCATCTCCACAATTATGCCGGTGAGTAAAATGGAATTTCCCTTAAAGAGTGGCCGTGCAGCACAAAGAAACCTTTTAAGTGTCTCTATCTTTGAAGGCCTCCAATTTAAATTATTCTGACTTCTTAGAGAACCAAAAAGGGTTCTGCTTTGTTTTTCTCCCTTCTTGAAACCCCCCCAACCCCCAACTCTCACCTACCCATCTCTCTCTCTGGTGTGTCTTGTGGGTGAGAGAGGCTGTCACCAAGGGGACGGGGCTGTCACCGTCACCATGGGGACGGGCTCCGCGGAGCATCTCAATTACTGAGCGGGGCAATTAATAAGCATCAAAGCCTGGTTAATATTTCACCGGCGGCGCGGAGCGGGAACCTCGCGCGCGCGCGCTTGGGGATCCGCGGGAGACGGCTCACGGAGAGGCGGCGGGAGACAAAAGAGAACAGGAAGCCGAGAGGACGGGGATAACGGCGCTGAGGCAGGAGAGGCAGAGATGACGAGATGAGAGGAGAGAGGCAGCAGAAGGGCGGAGGAAGTGAGAAAGACGGAGCTGAGGTACACAAGCCTCGGTGTTCATCTGAGCAGCAGGAAGCGTACCATTTGGTTGGACTCTGGTGTCTCACCACGCGTCCTCTCTTTAGTTTGTGGACATCACATTAAGCAATGTTGTTATTCCATTATCGGACTCTAATTGTGCCTACTGCACTTCTCAGTTTTGTTGTCGACTGCTTTCAGTCGACAACACTCTCTTCTATGAGCTTTCCTTTAGAGGGGGGTTTGGTTCTACTCGATTGAATACGGTCTTCTCGCGTCTTCTTGTGTAGACCGAAAGTCCAGTTTCAGTCGAGCTAAATGCTAACCCTGTTCACTAACTAACTAGCGCTAAACAGTTTAGCTGAGGCTGGAGGGAATATCATGAGTGGTATTTAGTCAATAAATCAAATTACTGGACCAACTGAGACTCAGAGTTGATGTTGGTGGTCGATGAAAAGTTGTTACAGTCGTCCTGAGGGAGGCACCATAATTCATGGTAATCAATCCGGTGGCTCTTGATATATTTCAATAAAACTCACAAATGCGAATCAGGGGATCACCAAAGTGTTTCACCCTCTGGGGACCATGACTGTCTGTTCCAAATTTCAAGTTAGAGAGCAATTCTGGATGATTGTTCCAAGTTTATTAAAAACACAAAAACAGCACCAAAAAAAAAACAACCTCCCCTTAAGTTTTGAGGAATTATGGTGAGCATTTTCTACTATTTCGTGACACTTTATGTGCTAAACTGTTCAAATAGGTGACAGATTAAAAGTCATTTTTAGTTCAAGTTTGAACCTTTCCCAGCCTGCTCTGCCCTGGTGCCGACCCTGAAAATCTTTACAACGGAATGTTTCTCTTCTGAACACGGTGACTGAAACGATGAGACTCTAATACGTCAATACATATAATATGTGTGTATATTTATGGAAACGTTTACAGTAATAGCAGGCCATGAACGTTGGAGGAGGCCGCTAAGTGGTAAAAGGGTCAAAACATTTAATGCCAGCATTTATTTTTGTGTTGGTAATGGTGACATTTTGATCTTCGAATTATCTTACCGTCATATTTTCAAACGTAGAGAAATTTGTGTGAAGTTGGTGCATGATGTTGTTGGTGGTTTTTTTGTGTTTTTTTTTTTTTTTTAGCACAAATGGGTGGAAAAACTGCAGGGAAAAACTTGACTGATCCGACTCGGACAACCTATTAACTTCATTAGATGCCTTGCCTCCTTTGTTGAAGCTGAACTTCACATCCTTCCCTCTTCACTGGAGACTGAAGAGCAAAAAGGAGGTAAGGGCGTCCCGAGGAAACAGATAAAAGAGGAGATGAAGGTGCTCACGAGCGAGGCGGGAAGAGGAAGATGATGGGTCTAACCGTAGAGAGGAGGAGAAGGAGAAGTGATGGTCAGGTGACAGAGGAATTCACTGATGGAGAGTGGAGGATGAGGGAGACACGGGGAGGCAGAGGTGGCGAGTAATGAAGGGAGGAGGATGGGGGGGTGAGGGGGGGGGGGGAGTGTCGCTCTGAGGCAGATGTATCGACGAGCCGGCTGGCTGATCAATGGGATGTGGTCAATCAACAGAGTGATCCATATGCTCTGACCTTACTCTGGATGGCTGAGGGACGGGGTGTGCGTGTTTGTGTGTGTTTGTGTGTGTCCATGTGTGTCTGTGCCTATTTATACATGTCAATGTATGCTGATATAGAAAAAGGTTACATCACTACATCAATTAGACACCCCCCCCCCAATCATTTTGCATCACATTCATAAAGCGCACAATAAGATTTGTAATGCACTACGGTATGAAAATAAGCTTCCTAAAACATGACATTTGAGATTAATTCACCACAATGACCATTTTGTTGCCTCCTTTTTTAACATTACATCAGGGTCATGTGTTAATCCAGCTGAGAGCCGGGTCTGTATTACGTACCGTGGCATTCAAGAGTCTTCAAAACAATATTACCACGAAACTAAAATGCCGTCTGACAAAACGAGTAGTAATAATACTGTAATAAGCACAACGGCTGCAGTGATTTATCATCATATTTCAAAGCTCCAATTGTCTGACAGTTGTCTGTTGTGACAGTTATGTGTGTTGCTATAAACTGAAACTGAAAGCTGCCTGAAAGGTAGAAAGTTAAAGTATTAACTC